>NW_028283916.1:0-26383 GCF_059441095.1 Idiotropiscis lumnitzeri
CAAAATGAACCTAATACAAATAAATGAATACTTAATAACTCCCCTGCACATGCTCCTAAAAATCCAAACCTTCACCTGTAAATAAAACGTCCCGACCTGAAGACATCTTAATGTTATTATTTTGTTATACACACAGCGCCGCCAAGTGGAATCAAAAATTTGTTTTTATTTTAATTTTCACGTACTGCACGGTGCCCTTTTGACGAATCCGACTGAAAATTAGTCAGAAAAGACTCAAGACAATGATCTTACTTTCTGCCGAATTTTGTGACGTTTTGGCAAAAGGCGTGGCTATTACGGTGCTGAAAAGTCCGATTGTACTCTGTGGCAACAAAAGCTCCGGCAACATGACTCAGATGATCCTATCTTCTCGAAGTTGTACACATTTGAGGATACTTCAGCCCAGAAGACATCTACCAACTTATTTTACATCGTAGTAGTAGCGCCACCAACTGGTAAAAGCTAATACAAGTTATTTTCTTGGATGTTTTTCTCCGTGCAACTCAACAAGGTCGCCCTCATATATGCTCGGATGACTGTTTCGGCCATGAGGATGTCACAATACGAAATTAGTCCTTTTTCGTGAAAAGTTGTGGGAGTGGCATTGCACTGTTCGGCAATAAAACAACGCTGATTATGAGGTTCTAAATATGAACGACAACTCGTGAAACTTTACACACACATCAGGCCGAGCAAATTTATCAATATTTTATACGTTAGTTGTGCAGCTTTTTTGAAATGGCTCGCCATGGCCCTCGAGAAATGTTCAAAAAAGCAGCCCTGATTGAGTGTTTCACCTCGCTTTTTGTAAATTTTATGGAGTACAGTGAACCCTCGGTTATCGCGGTTAATGGGGACCGAGACCACCCGCGAAAACTGAAAATCCGCGAAGTAGCGGCGCACCTTCAAAAATGCTTAAAAAAAATATACAATATATATATATATAGATATATATATATATATATATATATACATATATACGGGGAGAGAGAGAGTGAAATTCATTTTATAACAAAAAAACCAAATTATTATTAAAACGTATTATTTTTTTATTCCCCAGCCATTCTTTTTGTATTTATTTAATTACTCCGACTTTTACCTGCTGGTACGCCGTCCGGTGTGCCCTGTGAAATGAAAGGTGGCATTCTTTATTTATTTATTCATTTATTCATTCATAACTGACAGCCTCGCGCTCCGCTCGTGCCCGGGCGGAAGAGGTGCTCCAATTCGGCTTAACTGTGACACACGCCCGCCCTCCTCCCCCGGAACTTCCATTCTGTTAAACTTAGGGGCCGCTTGGCACCGCCCGTGCCCGGGGAAGGTGCTCCTCTTCGGCTTACTGTGACGCGAGCATGCCCTCCTCCTCCGGAGCTTCCATTCAGTTAAACTTAGGGGCCGCTTGGAACCGCCCGTGCCCGGGGAAGGTGCTCCTCTTCGGCTTACTGTGACGCGAGCATGCCCTCCTCCTCCGGAGCTTCCATTCGGTTAAACTTAGGGGCCGCTTGGAACCGCCCGTGCCCGGGGAAGGTGCTCCTCTTCGGCTTACTGTGACGCGAGCATGCCCTCCTCCTCCGGAGCTTCCATTCGGTTAAACTTAGGGGCCGCTTGGCACCGCCCGTGCCCGGGGAAGGTGCTCCTCTACGGCTTAACTGCCACGCACGCCGGCCGGAGCTCTGGTACGGTCCGAACCGCGCGAAACGTCGCCACCGATCGTGTCCGGGAGAACGTGCTCTTCTTCGTCCACTCTCCTCTTCGCCCACGCTCTTCTTCGGCGCACGCCGGCCGTCTAACCGCTTCAGCGCCCCGTCGTGCCGCTCGGCGAAACTACAATGCCCCCGAATATTTTTTAGACCCGCGAAGCACTGAACCCGCGAAAGGTGAACCGCGAAGTAGCGAGGGTTCACTGTATGTATAAGACCAAGACCTACAAAAAAGTCTCTTGGAGCAATGAGCTAGGTTTTACAGGAAGTCGGCCATTTTGAATTTACTTAAAAGGGGGCGGGTCACCACAATGGACTTTGTGTAGAAATTATTATTGGGGCCCGAGCAGCGACGGCGGCGAGGTCCCTATTGTTTTTGTAGAAATTATTAATAGGGCCTGAGCAGCGACCGCTACGAGGTCCCCATTGTTTTTGTGGAAATTATTATTATTTTTATTATTATTATTATTAGGGCCCGAGCAGTGACCGCTGCGAGGTCCCTATTGTTTTTCTAGAAATTGTTATTAGGGCCCGAGCTGCGACGGCTGCGAGGTCCCTATTGTTTTTGTAGAAAATATTATTACTTTTATTATTATTAATATTATTATTATTATTATTAGGGCCTGAGCAGCGACCGCTGCGAAGTCCCTATTGTTTTTGTAGAAATTATTATTATTATTATTTTTCCGATTGTTCGATCGCATTTTTGACCCCCGAAACATGCACAAAAACTCACCAAACTTGGCAGTCTCATCGGGCATGGCGAAAAATTTGATATTTTAACGTCTAATATGAACAGGAAGTGAGTTATGAATTTTTGAAAGTCCGACTTTTGCCCTTTTTTGCATGTTTACAGGGGTCATTCTTTTGCACCCTGATCCTAAAGGCTTCATCTGATTGCCTTAAAATTCTGTCTGTAGCATCTGAAGACCTGGGACAAACACTGGGGCTAAAATTTTTTGTTTCCGAAATACTATATGACGGGGGCGGGTCTTCAAAGTTTTCACTTAAGATTTCCTTCGCCGCAATGGACAAAATGCTTAATAACTCTCCTGCACATGCTGCTAAAAATCCAAAACTTCACATGTACATAAAAAGTCTGTACCTGAAGACATCTATATGTTTATATTCAGTTATACACCTTGCGCCAATCAATATCATTTTTTACATTTTGACGTACTGCACGGTGCCCTTTTAACGAATCTGATTGAAAATTGGCTAGAAAAGACTCAAGACATTGATCTTACTCTATCCCTATTTTTGTGACTTTCCTTCGAAGGGCGTGGCTATTACGGTGCCGCAGAGTCTGATTATTCTCCGTGGCAACAAAAGTTCCTGCAAAATGATTCAGATGATCCATCTTCTCGAAATTTTTCACATTTGAGGATATTCAGGCCCTGAAGACGGCTGCCAACTTATTTTTGATCGCAGTGGTAGCGCCACCAACTGGTTAAAACAAATACAAATTATTTTCGTTGATGTTTTTCTCCGGGCAGGTGAACAAAATCTACCTTATATTTGCTCGGATGAGTGTTTAGGCCTTGAGCATGTCACAATACGAAAGTCTTTCGCCTTCTTCAGAGTGTCACATGATGCTGTCTTGTGTCCCGTCTTTATCAGCTGATGTTCCATGAGGGCGTGACTTACCTGTCACAAGAATGAAGGCAAGTCACGCCCCCCGCTGTCCGTTCACTCCGCCAAGATGCTGGTCCAGGTGGTAGAGAGGATGAAGGCTCCCTTGTCTCTGTTCATGGTTTTTATGCCTCGCTTGCAGATCGCAATGGCCTCTCTGATCCAGCGCTGTTGTTTGTTCTCTTCTGTGCGGATGACCCTGCCCTTCTCCCGGTCCATGATGTGGTTTTCCCTTTTGCAGTGGTCAGTGATTGCTGATTTGTAATGTTCATGTTGTGCTTGTTCTTTTACTGCTCTGATTTTTTTCATTTTTTTGACAGGTAAGTCACACCCTCATGGAACATCAGCTCAAGACACCATCATGCGACACTCTGAAGAAGGCGAAAGACTCGCCGAAACATGTCAGGTAAAAAATTAACCTAAAACATAATTGTCTGCTTTTAATGAATCAGTCAAATATCAATAATAAGAAGACAAAATGAACCTAATACAAATAAATGAATGCTTAATAACTCCCCTGCACATGCTCCTAAAAATCCAAACCTTCACCTGTAAATAAAACGTCCCGACCTGAAGACATCGTAATGTTATTATTTTGTTATACACACAGTGCCGCCAAGTGGAATCAAAAATTTGTTTTTATTTTAATTTTCACGTACTGCACGGTGCCCTTTTGACGAATCCGACTGAAAATTAGTCAGAAAAGACTCAAGACAATGATCTTACTCTCTGCCGAATTTTGTGACGTTTTGGCAAAAGGCGTGGCTATTAAGGTGCTGAAAAGTCCGATTGTACTCTGTGGCAACAAAAGCTACGGCAACATGACTCAGATGATCCTATCTTCTCGAAGTTGTACACATTTGAGGATACTTCAGCCCTGAAGACATCTACCAACTTATTTTACATCGTAGTAGTAGCGCCACCAACTGGTAAAAGCTAATACAAGTTATTTTCTTGGATGTTTTTCTCCGTGCAACTCAACAAGGTCGCCCTCATATATGCTCGGATGACTGTTTCGGCCATGAGGATGTCACAATACGAAATTCGTGATTTTTCGTGAAAAGTTGTGGGAGTGGCATTGCACTGTTCGGCAATAAAACAAAGCTGATTATGAGGTTCTAAATATGAACGACAACTCGTAAAACTTTACACACACATCAGGCCGAGCAAATTTATCAATATTTTATACGTTAGTTGTGCAGCTTTTTTGAAATGGCTCGCCATGGCCCTCGAGAAATGTTAAAAAAAAGCAGCTCTGGTTGAGTGTTTCACCTCGCTTTTTGTAAATTTTATGGAGTACAGTGAACCCTCGGTTATCGCGGTTAATGGGGACCGAGACCATCCGCGAAAACTGAAAATCCGCGAAGTAGCGGCGCACCTTCAAAAATGCTTAAAAAAAATATACAATATATATAATAAATATATATATATATATATATATATATATATATATATATATATATATATATATATATATATATATACGGGGAGAGAGAGAGTGAAATTCATGTTATAACAAAAAAACCAAATTATTATTAAAACGTATTATTTTTTTATTCCCCAGCCATTCTTTTTGTATTTATTTAATTACTCCGACTTTTACCTGCTGGTACGCCGTCCGGTGTGCCCTGTGAAATGAAAGGTGGCATTCTTTATTTATTTATTCATTTATTCATTCATAACTGACAGCCTCGCGCTCCGCTCGTGCCCGGGCAGAAGAGGTGCTCCAATTTGGCTTAACTGTGACACACGCCCGCCCTCCTCCCCCGGAGCTTCCATTCGGTTAAACTTAGGGGCCGCTTGGCACCGCCCGTGCCCGGGGAAGGTGCTCCTCTACGGCTTAACTGCCACGCACGCCGGCCGGAGCTCTGGTACGGTCCGAACCGCGCGAAACGTCGCCACCGATCGTGTCCGGGGGAACGTGCTCTTCTTCGTCCACTCTCCTCTTCGCCCACGCTCTTCTTCGGCGCACGCCGGCCGTCTAACCGCTCCAGCGCCCCGTTGTGTCGCTCGGCAAAACTACAATGCCCCCGAATATTTTTTAGACCCGCGAAGCACTGAACCCGCGAAAGGTGAACCGCGAAGTAGCGAGGGTTCACTGTATGTATAAGACCAAGACCTACAAAATAGTCTCTTGGAGCAATGAGCTAGGTTTTACAGGAAGTCGGCCATTTTGAATTTACTTAAAAGGGGGCGGGTCACCACAATGGACTTTGTGTAGAAATTATTATTGGGGCCCGAGCAGCGACCGCGGCGAGGTCCCTATTGTTTTTGTAGAAATTGTTATTAGGGCCCGAGCTGCGACGGCTGCGAGGTCCCTATTGTTTTTGTAGAAAATATTATTACTTTTATTATTATTATTATTATTATTATTATTAGGGCCTGAGCAGCGACCACCTTGCACCACCCAGTGGTGACAAAAATTATAATTTTTTACATTTTGACGTACTGCACGGTGCCCTTTTAACGAATCTGATTGAAAATTGGCCAAAAATGACTTTAGACATTGATCTTGTTGAATCCTTTTGGGCAATTTATCGATACTCATAGTGGTGTCTTTGAAAAAGGTACCGATGACGCGCTGGTCCAATGATCAGCATCTCGGTTTTATCTGAGTTAAGACGCAAAAAATTGAAAGACATTCATAGTTTAATTTCGGCAAGGCATGCCTCTAATTTATAGCAATCACACGGATTCGTTATATCCAACGGCATGTATAATTGCGTATCATCAGCATAACAATGAAAACTAATGTTATATTTCCGTATAATATCACCAAGCGGTAGCATCTAGTACCAATCCCTGCGGAACTCCGCGTGTGATCTTACAAAGATCAGAAGTCGCATTGCCATGAATTACACGGTGCCTCCTCTCCGACAGATACGAATTAAACCAAGAAAGCGCTGAACCTGAAATTCCAACACAAGTTTCAAGGCGTTTTAATAATATGTTATGATCAAGTGTCAAAAGCGGCGCCAAGATCGAGTAAGAGTAATACAGTGAACCCTCGGTTATCGCGGTTAATGGGGACCGAGACCACCCGCGAAAACTGAAAATCCGCGAAGTAGCGGCGCACCTTCAAAAATGCTTAAATTATATATATATATATATATATATATATATATACGGGTAGAGAGAGAGAGAGTGAAATTCATGTTATAACAAAAAAAAATTATTATTAAAACTTCTTATTTTTTTATTCCCCAGCCATTATTTTTGTATTTATTCAATTACTTATTTTTGTATTTATTTAATTACTTCGACTTTTAACTTCTGGTACGCCGTCCGGTGTGCCCTGTGAATGTTATGATCCTCCAGCAGAGCTGGAGGATTGAGCAGGACTCTCCAAACGCAGACACAAGTAGGATAACAATCCGACGCCAGGTAGTCAGTGTAGGTGGTAGTGAGTGTAATCAGTGAGTGAATGGGAATCCGGTGCGGGGCTGGTGGGCGCGTCTCGCAGCAGCTGACCGCATGGCGCGAGACGATCGCTGGAGGAACGCCCACACAGCTGAAAAAACAAAAACACACGCGGCATGACAGGCACGGATCATGCCAGTGAAATGAAAGGTGGCATTCTTCATTTATTTATTTATTCATTTATTCATTCATAACTGACAGCCTCGCGCTCCGCTCGTGCCCGGGGGGAAGAGGTGCTCCTCTTCGGCTTAACTGTGACGCGAGCATGCCCTCCTCCTCCGGAGCTTCCATTCGGTTAAACTTAGGGGCCGCTTGACACCGCCCGTGCCCGGGGAAGGTGCTCCTCTTCGGCTTAACTGTGACGCGAGCATGCCCTCCTCCTCCGTAGCTTCCATTCGGTAAAACCTGATTGGAAAGGTTCAAATTGATTATTACTAGTCATATATTCATTAAGTTTTTCAAGATTTTTGCAATAAACGGAAGATTTGAAACCGGTCTATAGTTGTTGAGACTCTCTGGGTCGAGGTTTGGTTGCTTAAGTAGCGGTCGCATAATGGCGGTCCTAAAGCTGCTGGTACTATACCCGTGGTAAGTGATAGATTAATAATATTTAAGACAGACGGTCCTAGGGTCATAAACAGTTCTTTAATTAGTTTGCCAGGAAGCGGATCGAGCACACAAGTTGTCGGTTTTGCCCCACTAACCAATTTTGTTTGGCTTTCAAGAGATACTTTTTTAAATTGAGATAAGGTTATCGGACAGTTATCAGCCCTAATGTCCCTATTAACACCATTTATGACGGAATTCAACGGAATTGTAAGAACAGTGTCTTTAATCTCATCACGAATACACTCAATCTTCTGAGTAAAGAATTGCATGAAATCGTGAGCTGAATAGGAAGAGCTATCCGAGGTTGGTTGCTGTTGCGTTAGCATTGCTACAGTAGCAAATAAATATTTAGGGTTGTTTTTATGTAAAACAATTAATCTAGAGTAATAATTAGTTTTGGCTAGATTGAGCGCTTCCTTGTATAAACTAGCGCACCATGCCTGACGGAAGACCTCCAGTTTGGTCGCACGCCATTTGCGCTCAAGCTTCCTACAAGAATCGTTTCAGTATGCGTGTTTCCTCATAAAACCACGGAGTCAGCCTCTTTGGACAAGTTTTAGTTTTTAAAGGTGCGACGGAGTCAGGCGCATTTAACAGAGCGACATTAAAGTTGTTTGTAAGATCATCAATCGTACCAATATAATTAGGAAACGAATCGGTTACTAAAGGGAGTAGCTCAGAGAGCGCAGCGGTGGTTAAGGAGCTAATGTTGCGGCTGCTATAGCTTTGATCATGGTCAGAACGATGGCAATGCGCCAAGACTTCAAATTTGATTAAGTAATGGTCAGCTATAGCACTAGTATATGGTAATACAATTATTTTTGAGGATGCTAAGCCCCGGGTTAATACCAAATCTAACGTGTTACCATTTATATGCGTTGCTTCATCTATTATTTGCATGAAACCAAACATATCAATTATTGTCCGAAACGCCACGGTAAGTGGTTCCGACGGGAGATTCATATGAATGTTGAAGTCGCCCATGATATATTATCCGCATGAGTTACCAAATCAGCCACAAATTCAGAAAATTCATCTAAAAAGCCTGAGTAAGAGCCAGGGGGACGGTAAAAAACGGCAAGATAAAACGGCAGTGCGGCCGTGGATCGCATAATGAGAACTTCAAATGTTTTGAAGGAATTGCTAGGACGAGGACTAAGTTTTAGATTAAATTCGGAAATGAGGGCTACACCCCCATCTTTCTCATCATTGCCTCTCGCAGGCAAGGGGCCAGAGACAATTACTCGACTCAGACTCATCTTTCTGGCGAGATCACAAGTCCTTGCTATGTTTTTTCTTTGTGATCTCTGATTGCTTCATCCTAGTTGTTGGAGCAGTTTTCTTTTGAGTAATGCAGTATGGCAACACCACCACTAGGGCAATTGATGACGTCAGCACTGGTTGCGTTCATCCATAAATAACAAATGCAGGACAGGTGGGGGAACGCTGGTCGGATACCGTTTTTCAACCGCACTTACTCAAGACGCATTATTTATGTACAAACTGGAAGATAGAAGATAGTATATTGTATTGATTACCGCATATGCGCGGATGTTTTTGATTTGAAGTTTGGAAGACCGTAGCCATTGATTTATTTATTTGATTTACTTGACTTCACGGCATGACATCTGGACTGAAATGACTACGATTAAGACTAACCCTTGACTGTTTGACGTGACATACATAACTACACATCAACATCAAGACCAGTGAAGCCGAGCGAACGTCATCGCAACTTCAACCCATGGTGAGTGAGTGCGCGTTAAAACTTTCTTTAGCCAGCGTATCATTGAAACGGCAGTAACACTAGTGTCATTGGAGCCGACGTGTATTACTATATCTGAATAGCTAGCGTTGTTTGCACTGCGCTGGTGTCTAGGTCTCTTGTGTGCTAGCTCCATAAGATTAGCTTCAATGTCGGGTGCTCTGGCCCCAGCAATACACATTCTGTGGTTGGATTTTCAAGCTTAATGTATCGAGTAATGGAGTCACCTTTCACTAAAGTGCGGGAGCCAGGAGACCGAGGTGGAATGGAACTGCTCTGTGTCTTAACAGGCTCAACGCGATTAGCAAGCCGTTTACGGCCAATGCTAACCGGTGCTGTCCGCCACATTTACGCTTACCACAGTACTCTGCTCTAGCTGGCGGACACGTCCCTCCAGCAGGGAGAGTCTTTCCATGAGAATGGTGCAAGTGTTGCATGTGGTGGTGCACGAAACCATAGTTGCGTTTTCACTTACTTTTGATACATTGTATCTGATAGTCCCTTGCAGACTAACCATGTGTTGCACGTCATCGCCCAAACAGACTCTATTGTGAGCTACTTCTAATAATTTATTGACGTCCTATTTTGTTCTTCCAAATGTAGCAACCGATAATAATGTGCCCTTTTAAAGTTTTGACGTTTGTTTGAATTCGCCCTTGCTTATTGACTCTGATATTAAGGTCCAATTGTGTCAGTGTATCACGGCCTAATAAGTAAAACGCACGTTCATGTAGAACTGCTTCTCCACTTGCTTTTTTTGTTTGTTTTTTACGTCACGTGATCCTCCGTTGCTTTCACGACTGGTCCTGACAAATCACAAATTTCTTATCAAACTTGATTCTGTCTGTGTAAATTGTAATCGGTTTTCCTGGGTGGTTGACGGCAGTTTCGAGCAAAGTGGCCATGTTTCCTACAGTTGTAGCAGACGTCGTCTTTTGTTGGCAGGTGTCCTCTTCCTCTTCCACGTCCTTGGTAGAAGATCGGTGCTGACGGGGTGGTCGTGAGGCCCGCAGCCCATTTACGCATATTATCTTGGATTGGTGTGATTGTTTGGCAGGCCGCTTTGCATTCATCTCTTGTGGCAGGCTTCCCAGGGCGCTGTTGTCCACTTGTTGAGGCAATCCCGGCTCCTTTTCTCGCTGGCCCTCCTCCTCAGCTCTCTCACCCTGACTTCCTTTTTCACTGTCACTGTCTCTTTGATCCTCGGCTGGTGCATTTCCTCCTTTTTTTCTCGCTCCTGTTTCTTCGTCTTTCTTTATCTCCATATTAAGTACTTTCTGCTTCTTCTCTTAAACGTCTTTCACTCTCTTTCTAAATCAGCACACATCTTTCTTGGAGATGATAACCACCGGACTGCACCACTCCGACTTGGAAGGCTCAATGACTCCAAGCTTCAGCATTTCCTGGAGCTCCTTGGTTAGTCTCTCCACCAAGTGTTGCGGAACTCGGTAGGGGCGCTGACGAATTGGTAATCCTTCTTTGAGACGAATGACGTGTTCTACCACCGTCGTCTTCCCTGGGCTGGCGGAAAAAAGAGAAGGCACCGTCTTGAAAATTAAGCACATCTCTGTGACTTGCTTGGGTTTCCGACGTGCCAGTGCAGGCGCATCTGTCGTCGTCGAGGACTCCAGCTCTGCCTCGTCATCATCATCATCATCATCATCATTGTCGTCGTCCTCGTCCTTGTCGTCGTCGTCGTCCTCCTCCACCTTCCGCGCGAGTATGACCTCCTTTGGAGCCTGGTTTGAACGCTCCTTCCACTCTTTGAGGAGGTTCACATGATAAGTTTGTTTATTTTTTTTCTTCTCCGGATGGAAAATCTCATAGGTCACTGGACCCATCTTCCGGGTGACCTCATATGGCCCCTGCCACTTTACTAAAAGCTTGTTGTTGCATGTGGGGAGAAGCCGCAATACTTTTTGGCCGGGTTTAAACTCCCGGTGGCGAGCTTGCTGGTCATACCAGGTCTTCTGGCTTTTCTGGGCCTCCCGCAGGTTGACCTCTGCCTCCTACTGGTACCTGGCCAGTCTCTCCCTCATTTCCAGCACAAATTTCACCACCCCCCGATCACTTCACGTGGTGGAAGGTGCCTCCTAGGCCTTTCGGAGCAAGTCCAATGGCCCCTGAACCTCCCAAGCATGCAAGAGTTCAAAGGGAGAGAAACCTGTTGACGCCTGAGGAACTTCGCGATAGGCAAACAGCAAAAAGGGCAGCCACCGGTCCCAGTCTTTTCCAGTATCATCCACAAATTTCTGGAGCATCTTCTTTAAGGTCTGATTGAACCTTTCCACTAGTCCATCAGTCTATGGGTGGTATGGAGTGGTTTTGATGGCGGAGATGCCCAGTTGTTTGTTGAACAGTTGCATTAACCTTGAAGTGAAATTGGTTCCCTGGTCTGTTAGAATCTCATCTGGTATGCCAACTCTGGAAAGGAGTTGCACCAAGGCACAAAGTACTGCCGGAGCAGTGATTGTGCGCAATGGAAATGCCTCTGGGAAACGTGTGGCGTTGTCACACACTACACCACTGCTTTTTGTCAAAGGACCCACAATGTCCATAGCAATCCTGCGGAATGGAATGTGCAGCTTTTTTAAAATGGCTTGCCATGGCCCTCTAGAAATATTCAAAAACATCAGCCCTGGTTGAGTGATTCACCTACTTTTTGTAAATTCGATGGAGTATGTATAAGGCCAAGACCTACAAAAAAGTCTCTTGGAGCCATGCGCTAGGTTTTACAGGAAGTCGGCCATTTTGAATTTACTTAAATGGGGGCGGTTCACCACAATGGACTAAATGCTTAAAAACTCCCCTGCTCATGCTCTAAAAAAATCCCAAACTTACCCTGTACATAAGGTGCTAACTTTGATAGGTAAGCTAAACTTTAGCCACAGTAGACGCGTCAGCGACTATGCAATCGGTGGGTGGCATTCATGAGAATCGGGATCGCTCAACATACAGATAATAAATAAAATCACTGTAACTGGAGGGATTGTAAACTGCTAAAGCAGGTACAACAAGCGGATCCAAAACATTTCTGAGAGTTACCGGTGAGCAGTGGCAGCCAAACGTGCCAGCGTCCACCCAACCGGGAGTTGATTCAATATTCACAATATTTTATTATTTTGTCGTACAGTTGTTTAAAAATGGCTCGCTATCGCCCCCTAGAAAAAAAAAACAACAAAAAAAAAACAGCCCCATATCTCTGTTTCACCAAACTGAAAATTTGATGAAGTGTGTACAAAGCCAAGACCTAATAAAAAGTCTCATGGAGCCGTATGCTAAATTGAACAGGAAGTCGGCCATTCTAAATTTATCAGAATCCGAAATCCTTTTATTGTCATTGTACAGTGTGCAACAAGATTAGGGAGCTCCCCTCTCCAGTGCAATACAACAATAATTTAATCAAATATATAAATTAGATAAATAAGAGAATAAATATTGTGATGGAAAATAGTATGAAATTGGAGAAATACAACACAATACGTCGCTGTTCAGCAAGGTAAGGGTGGTCGTGTGTGTGTGCATGTGTGTGAGAGTTCAGAATGGTGATGGCTCTCGGAAAGAAAATGTTTTTCAGTCTATTAGTCTTTGATTTGATGCACCTGTAGTGCCTGCCAACAAATTTACTTCAAACATTGACGAGGCTTTGAAAACAAAAGCTGCTCTAACTTTAACTACAAGCAAATTCCTCTTGAAGATTCCTCACGTTATTTCTCGGAAATATTTCACATTTCCAACGTGCCAGTACCCCAACGTTGTCCGGGTGGCGAGGGCCCTTTATAGCTGCTCGCAGCTCTAGTTTTTAATTAATTTTTTAAAATCAATGGTGATGACAGTGAAATATGTCTGGTCTGGTATCATGATAGCTGGAGGATATTTTGTCATGATATTTTAGTCAGGCGTGATAACAGTGATGTATGCTGATTTCAGGCTACTTTTATTTTGAAATGCCGTATCACATTTTGGTGGGACCGCAATTGATGGACAACTGGGGTTGTCTAGTGTCCCCCAAAATGGGTCTGATATCACGATAGCTCGAGGGTATTTTGAAATGATTATTTTAAAATCAGTGTTGATGACAATGAAATGTGCATATTTCAGGTGTTTTTTTTTTTATTGTGAAATTACACCAGATTTTGATGGGACCACTTTTGATGAACAGCTGGGGTCGTCGAGTGTCCAACAAAACTAGTCTGGTATTACGACAGCTCCAGCTCTTTTATTTTAAAATGCCTCCTTACATTTTGATGGGACTACTTTTGGTGGAAAGCTGTGTTGTCTAGTGTCCTCCAAACCTGGTTTGGTATTACCATAGCTAGAGGATATTTTTTAATGAAATTTTAAAGTCAGGCATGATGACAGTGAAATGTGCAGATTTCAGGCAACTTTTAGTTTGAAATTACAAATTAGATTTCAATGGGACCACTTTTTATGGACAGCTGGGGTAGTCTCGTGTCCCACAAAACTGGTCTGGTATCACGAAAGCTCGAGCTATGTTTTTTTTTAACTCAGTGGTGATGACCGTGAAATAAGCGAATTTCAGGCTACTTTTATTTTGAAGTGCCACATCACATTTTGATGTGACCACTTTTGGTGGACAGCTGGTGTGGTCTAGTATCCCCAGTCCTGGTTTGGTATCACGATAGTTTGAGGATATTTTTTAAAGATTTTTCTTTTAAATCAGTGTTGATCACAGTGCATATTTCAGGTGATTTTTTTATTTTGAAATGCCACATCAAATTTTGAAGTGACCACTTTTTGTGGACAACTGGGGTGGTCTGGTGTCCCGCAGAACTCGTCTGGTATCACGATAGCTTGAGGATTTTGTAATGATTTTAATTTTTTTAATCATTGGTGACGACAGACAAATAAGCAAATTTTCACGCTTTTATTTTTAAATATCCAATCAGATTTTGATGGGACCACATTTGTTTTTCCGGTTCCGTCGCCACGCGAGTGGCTACCTGCTAGAGCAGCACGGCTCACTATTTGAGCCTTTTTCGCGTGTTTTTCCCTTTACCCAGTTTTATTTATTTTACCTCATCGCAGCAATGGACATCCAAATTGCGGTGGTTTTATTGCTGCTGAGGGCTGTTTTTTGCGTGATCGTGTCCGGAGATGTCACTGGGAGCTACGGATCAATCGTTTACACAAGAGATCAGCTGTTAGCACTTCGTGCTAACCCCGTGCCGACTCCCGGAGCGAGACCCGATATCCCCCACGAGTTGAGGAGGAAGAGACGGGGGATGTCGCGCGGGGGCGAAACGCCAGGCAAAGAGGAGGCGTGACCACCCCGTCCTCCCGTCCGTTTTTATGGGAAATGTTAGATACCTTCCCAAGAAAATGGACAAGCTAACAGCGCTAACGCGGCACGAGAGGAACTTCCAATGAGCTAGCTTGCTGATGTTCACGGATTCATGGCTAACAGAGCTAACGCCGGACACCGTTGTGGAATTTGACGGCTTCCAAATACTACTTGCGGACAGGACACTGGAAAGCGGTAAGAGGAAAGAGGAGGGCTGGCTGTGTTTGTTAATGATAGATAGTGTAACCCTAGGCACATCACAGCTAAGGAGCAACTTTCCAGTCGGGACAATGAGCTGCTAGCTGTTAGCATGCGTCCATACTTGACAAGCATCGCGAGTTAACAAGGACGCGCACGTAACAGGTGCGTGAGTAAACTGCTTAAAACTTTGATCGTCATTCGGCTGACCTGCAAATTGAGACGCTACAGTCAGTTTGACGTTTTTGTTTGCTTCATTGTGGATTGACATGGAGGAACAAGACAGTGGAAAGCGGACATTAAAAATGACGGAGAAAAGCTGTAGAAGATCACAAGCCTAAACGGATGCAGGCACGCAGCTGCAAATTTGCTCAATTGACCTCCATGCAACGTCAAATTGAACAATTGATGGAGGATGATGCAAATGTTGACGCTGTAAAAAACTGAGGTTCGTGTTTGCTTTAGCGGCATGGAGCAAGAATTTGTGGACCTCAATTCCGGTCTGCAAAATTTAAAGACTGAAGAGGATTTTGCCGATGACCAAAATAACTGGTTTGATCCAAAAAATGTAATTAATGGAAATGTGAGCAATGGAAGAAGGACGTTTTGAAACGTGCAGAGGAAGGATGCAATAAACAAATATCACCTGCTGATAGTAGATCTGCATCAACTAACTACACCCATAGAAGTAGAAGTAAAGAATCTAACAGACAGAAGCTCACTTCTGTCAACGTCTTCAATTAAATTAAAGGCTCAAATGGAACGAGCATGTTTAAAGGCAAAGGCTGCTGATTTACAACAAAGGTTGGCACTTGAGCAAGAAGAAGCTGCAATTAAAGCAAAGAAGGAAATGCATGCAATGCAAACGGCACTCCCTGAGTCTGATGCTAAATTGGATGTCTTGAGAAGATATGAAAATACCCAGGAGGATGGTATCCACATTCCTGATGAGTGTGTTACAATTTAAACAAGGAAAAACATTCAATTACCATCACAGCCTATCAGAGCAACAAGCAGTGTTGACCTGAAATGCTCCCACTTCGACTATTCCAATGGCTAGATTTCCACATCAGACAGAAAGTAGAGAACAACAGGGACATGTGCTTGATGGCCTTTGCCACGCAATCTCACAGCAAGCCAGTGTCGCAGAATACTTAGCAAAGAGTCAAAAAGCATCGCTTCTTCCCGAACTTTCCATTCCTACGTTTTACAGGCGACCCTCTGCATTATAAAACCTGTATAGGTGCCATTGAACATGGGATTGAAGGCCGTACAAGTGATAACCGTGATCATCTTCAATTTTAGCTGCAGTATACTAGTGAACAACCACATGAGTTGGTGAAGAGCTGCATCCATATGGAACCTCTGACAGGATATACCAAAGCAAAACAAATCTTGAAGGAGTTTTATGGTGATGACTTCATGATAGCAGAAGCATATTTAAAGGAAGCCATGGATTGGCCAACAATCAAGTCTGAAGATGGTGTTGCACTTCAGTCTTTCACATTATTCCTTATGGGCTGTTCGAACATAATGGCAGATGTTAATTACATGGAGGACTTGGACAACATGGCTAATATAAAGGCATTGGCAAACAAACTTCCATACAGACTTATAGAATCTTGGAGAAAATTTGCCTGCAATCTCCAAGAAAGAACAAATAGAAGAGTGAAGTTTAAGGATTTTGTTGACTTTGTTGACAAGCACGAAAGATTTCTATAAAACAGAAAACAAAATCACAACACACAGAAACAACAAAATCAAAGAAAGTCTTCACAACAGTCATTGTGCCCGCCAAGATGGAAAACAACAAAACCACCACGCCAAAGGCAGAACCTGTTTCAGTGGATGCTATTGCCAAACCATGTGCTAATTGTAATGGAGAGCAACACAGTCTCACAATTGGTAAGGAATTTAGGAGAAAGCATCACAAGGATAAGATTGACTTCTTGAGGAGCAAGGGTCTGTGTTTTGCATGTTTGATGCACGGTCGCATTAGCAGTTGCTGGAAACAAAAGCTTCAATGTCAAGAATGCTCTAGACTGCATCCTACAGCACTACACATTGTCCATAAACTTCTGCAAAGAAACAGCCTAAGACGATTGTGAATAGCAGTACCTATTAAGCGCCCTCGTACAAACAACAGAAACCTGGGGTGTCACTTGGGCCTGTAAATAGGACTGCATCCTTTCAATAATTCCGGTATGGGTCAAGGCACAAAAAGGAACCAAGACAGTGGCGACTTACTGTCCGGTTTAAAAATGCCCTGACGCCTTTTTTAGACTGAAATAACTTACTAAAGTTTTCGTTTTGTGCCATTCAGAATGGGAGAGGGAGCCAGGAGGTGAAACAGCCGTCTTGCCAGTTCAATCCCGCACACCCTCTGACTCTCACCCTCCGTTCTGCCTTTTTATTGAAACTAACTCATCAATAACTAATCACCAGAAGACAGAAAAGCATCAACAACTAATCACCAAGAGACAGAAAACATCAATAACTCACGGTATAAAGGTCAGTTTAACTAAAGCATCAATAACTAATCACCAGGGACTCCAGCAGGCAGAAAATCATAACCCAAGGTCAGTTTAACTAAACACATCTTCAGGATACGGTGTCTGTGTGTGTGTGTGTTAAAATAACAAGTAAGTGTCTCTGTGTGTGTTCAACATTAATGAGTGTATAAAAACATGATTATGAATACACAAACTGATTACCTATCCTCAGCCCATCTTACATTTCCCCCCTGTTGTGGATTTAAAAATCATGTCCTTACGGCTTTAAGACAGATCATCATAATGAAATCATACAACAGTGTGATCATCAGTGGAGGAGCGAAAACCTCACATTAGGGAAAAATTCCCCTCCTCCCTTCCGGCGTAGAATGAGATCCTCATAATTTGATGACCATCAGGGAATAAAACTTGTCCCTGGGGTGACTTGGTGGAGGCCCTTGCCTCGTTGTAGGAGAGATAAGATAAGATAAGATAAGATAAGATGTCCTTTATTAGTCCCACAATGGGGAAATTTGAGGTGTTACAGCAGCAAAGATATAGATCACACAGAGTCGGCGGCGTAATGTAGCCGTTAATGTATAACATTAGCAGCAGACATTCAGAAAAAGCATGCAAATATACACAGTATAAACGTATCTAAGTGTAAGGAAACACTCCTAATGTTTGTCCATTATACGGAGGGGGAAACGCTGTAATGATAAAAACTACTGAATGATTGAAAATACTGCAATCATAAAAATATTGCAATGATAAAAGTACTGTAATGGTAAGAGTACTGAAATGATAGAAAAGTACTGCATGATAGAAAATACTGCAATGGTAAAAGTACTGTAATAGTAAAAGTACTGCAACGATAGAAAAATACTGCAATGATGAAAGTACTGCAATGGTAAAAGTACTGCAATGGTAAAAGTACTGTAATAGTAAAAGTACCGCAATGATAGAAAAATACTGCAATGATAAAAGTACTGCAATGATAAAAGTACTGTAATAGTGAACATCCTGCAGTGGTAGAAATACTACAGTGATAGAAGTATTGTAATAAGAATACTGTAATGGTAAACAAAATACATCATTGGTCAATATTTAAGTACACCCTTGGCTGAAAGTACAGTAGTAGTTAATATTGCATCCTAGGACTGCACAATTGCACTAATGCCCTCCCGTTTGTAGGCCTGACCCAATGTTCTTGTTAAAAAGTCTGACAGCAGTTGGCAGGAAGGAGCGGCGAAATCTCTCTTTGGTACAGCGAGGGTGTAAAAGTCTGTCACTGAAGGAGCTGTAAAGTGTTCTCAGAGTGTCATTGAATGGGTGGGCTGGTTTGTCCAGCATTGATGACAGTTTTGCCGTCATCCTTCTGCCCCCCACTGAGTCCACAGAGTCCAGGGAGCAGCCCAGGACAGAGCTGGCCCTCCTCACCAGTTTGTCCAGTCTCTTTTTGTCTCGGCCCGAGATGCCTCCTGCCCAGGAGACCACTCCATAGAAGATGACTGATGAAACCACCGAGTCATAGAAGTTCCTGAGGAGTGTTCCCCGAACGCCAAAGGACCTCAGCCGCCTGAGTAGGAAGAGTCTGCTCTGACCCTTCCTATAGAGAGCGTCTGTGTTGTCGCTCCAGTCCAGTTTATTGTTCAGATGAACACCCAGGTACTTGTAAGTTGAGACCCTCTCAACGTCTGTTCCCTGGATATTCACTGGTGCAGGTGGAGAGTGCCGACGCTTGCGGAAATCCACCACCAGCTCTTTGGATTTCCCAGCGTTGATTTGGAGGCGGTTCTGCTGACACCAGTCCACGAACCCCTGCGTAACCCCTCTGTACTCCCGATCGTCATCGTCAGTGATGAGGCCGACAATCGCAGAGTCATCAGAGAACTTCTGCAGGTGACAGGTTGTGGAATTGTATTTGTAGTCCGAGGTGTAGAGGGTGAACAGGAAGGGAGCCAGCACAGTTCCCTGCGGCGCTCCCGTGCTGCAGAGGAGCACGTCAGACACACAGTCCTGTGTTCTCACGTACTGTGGCCGGTTTGTGAGGTAGTTGTGAATCCATGTGATGAGGTGGTGGGCCACTCCCGCCTGCTCCAGCTTGTCTCCCAATAAGGCGGGCTGGATGGTGTTGAAAGCACTTGAGAAATCAAAGAACATGATCCTCACCGTGCCCCCCGCCTTCTCCAGGTGGAAGAGTGAAGTGTGGAGCAGGTAGATGATGGCATCATCCACACTGATGCCAGGCTGGTATGCAAATTGGAGTGGGTCCATTGAGGAGCTGACCAGGGGGCGCAGATGGACGAGGACCAGTCTCTCCAGGGTCTTCATCAGATGAGACGTCAGCGCCACTGGTCTGAAGTTGTTGAGCTCCTTCGGATGGGGTGTCTTTGGAACCGGAACCAGGCAGGATGTTTTCCACAGCTGGGGGACTCTGCCCAGCTTCAAGCTCAGGTTGAACATGTGCTGGACGATTCCACACAGCTGGTCTGCACAGGATTTGAGGAGCTGGGAGCTGGTCCCATCTGGGCCTGCCGCCTTCCTCGCCTTCATCTTCCTCAGCTGGTTCTTCACCTGAGATGTTGTGAGGAACAAGGCTGAGCAGGAGGAAGTGGTGGTTGTCTGATGAGGCTGGGAACTGGAGCCTGTGGAGAGAGAGAGGGGCGAGAGAGGGGGAGAGAGGGTCTTGTTCGCAGTGGCAGGAGGGGTGGGTGGGGGCTGCATCAGGGAAGCCTGAGCGGGGTCAGACATTTGATCAAACCTATTGAAAAATAGGTTCAACTCATTTGCCCACTGAAGCCCCCCCCCCTTCTGGGTCTTACCTGCTTGTCCGTGGCCTGAGATGGTCTTCAGGCCCCTCCAGACATCCCTGGCATTGTTCCGCTGCAGTTGTTCTTCCATCCGCATCCTGTAGGACAGCCGTCCTTACCTCCCGGATCTTCGTGTATGGTGTGTGTGTGTGTGCACGTGTGAGGACAGGGGCAAGAAGTCCATGTGTTTTTACGTTTCAGTGTCCAGTTTGAGTTCGTCATTCTCAACATTAATCAGGTTGTAATGGTACATTTGGGCAACAAACCTACGATTAACCATCGTCTTTGTCATAAAAATAATGCAACATGAACAGACTACACATAACAAAATGAAAACTATAATTATCCCTATATATTGTTTTTTAAATTCTTCATAGTGGTCATAACATCAATAATTGTTTCATTTTTATTAAAAATTTAAATGCAGTAATGTACTCCAATCAAGGCTGATATTCCTTTATGTACGTCATTAATTTCCAAACAATATCTAATCTTTTTGTTCTGTGGCTTCAACATATTTATCATCTCATCAATATTAGCACCACAGAGTACTGAGTTTCGAGATCCTCACAATAGTCGTTCTCAAAATGATATTTTATTTTTATCAATTTAGCTTTGTTAAGGTAAGATATTTTATTGACAATCTAACATTAATATGCAAAGAACATGTACATTAGTACGAAATGTAAAAGAAAATTGTGGTGGGGGGGTGTGAATTGTTTTCTTCTTGGTAGGGGGGGCATGACAGGAAATAATTGAGAACCACTGGTCTCGTCACACACCAGCTCGGGTTCATTCCCTACCAGAGAAATGACATTCCATGTCCCCAGAGCTAGGCGCTTTATGTTGCCGGGGATTGGACTGCCTTTGACTGCCTCCTAGCTCAAAGGAAACCCAAATTCTTTGGTCCCGCCCACTGGTAGTGAGCCGAAGCCCTTGTATTAAATAATAAATAAATACATAAAATAAAAAAATTAATAAATTTAAAAAACGGACCGATCCACTGCTTGGGTTAGTTTGACCCACCTTGAGATCCGTTCCCACTCAGTGACAGTGTCTACAAGCCACTGCCACCAGGCCAGTGAACCCAACGTCCAGGCAGTGACAAAAAACGTGATCAAATTACATTGCTCATCATAAGGTGTTTGTGAGACGCTCTTTGTATGTTTCCTCAATTAAGACCTGTTTTCCATTGGTGTATTTGAAAAAAGTGGTGAACCTGTTAAATTCACTACAAAACGTTAAGAAGATGAAAGTAATGTTTGAAGGAATATTATTTTTCTATCGACGTGCCGGCGGGCGGGCACAGATAGAGAGTGATAAAGCAGCACCACCCGCGCGGGGCGTGCTGACGAAAAGGCAAGCGCTCCTCCTCTCATCGCGTCCTTATTAAGACAGAAAAAAGACGCTGTTGAATTTGACCTATTCGCAGTTCGAGCAGGTGCTTAACGCTGGAGAATATCACCACTTCGAAGTTCGAACTGCTGTTGAAACGGAGAGGTAAGTGTTTTTCGTTGGGTTTTTTTCAAAACATGCGTCGAGTGCATTTGTTCATAGTTAGAGATAGTTGTGTGGAAAACACTATACAAAGTAGCACCATGGATGTGGGCCTACAACACTGGCCTAGCAAACATGTGCTCCTACATCGACATAATTGACGAGCTCCAGTTAAGCATTGAATAATTATAAAACGTCATGGTGCTTTTACTCATTTAAAGAACTAAACCGACGCGTATTGTCATCCGGTGGTCAGGTTTGCATTGAATGTGAGCACGAGGGACGCTAGCTTGTTGCGTTAGCTTTGCGGAGCTAACAGCTTGCACTTTTGTTATAGAACCACAGAATGCAAGTACCATGATAATTTCTGCCATTAATTTTTGTGTAAGACACGATGTTCACTGGTTAATTACATGATTCTTAAAGCAAAGGTTACTGTGAATGCAATTTTGGTAAGATTTTTGTAGTCGCACTGCATAAATCTGTCTGTGTCTGTTGTTTAAACTTCAATATAAACTATTATGGTTGAAATCGTTAATTGGGATGGAGGAATTGATATTTTTTTAATTTATAATTTATTTTTCTTACACTGATATTGTTAAAACTCCATTTAGCCCATAGTATTAATAATTCTCAACACAATACTGTCTTTTTTCTTTATAGAATAAACAATGCCTTCCCTGAGATGCAGGAAGTCCCCAAAGCAGGATACTATTGAACATGCAGTCAAGGGTCTGGACAAGACTGCAGAGTTAGAAGCGAAGTATATAAACTAATTTAAAGGTATGATGTTAACGCTTTTGCTAAGATATATTATTGTTTTCTGATAACCAAGCTGACATCGTTTTTTAAGTGGTTATTTTACATTAAGAGTGTCTTGACCTTTTCTTTTGCCACTTTTGTCAGTTTCAAGTTATTTCAGTGAGTGTGAAACCTGATGGTAGGAGTTCTATCTAAATTAAGGCTGTACTTGATGACGCCCTCCGGCATTTTTATACCACAATAGACCGGTGAACAAGTCCGATATTGATAGTCTAGTGTAAAGCACGTAATACGTCACAGAGATCACGTGACGCGATCCAATATGACTGTGTACAGTGTATGTCATTGTTTTGAAACTAAATAATCTTAAAGTTTTTTTTTTACGTAACCAGGTGCAATTGACATTTGTACTTTCAGTCCTAATACATACTGGCTAATGCAATGCTGGAAAATGAATTTTGGCTGGTCTGTTCCTTTAAAATCATAAAGAAGGGCTCTGCTCTATCCCTCACAAGAAGCAATGTTTCAAACCACCCTACATTAGTATAGTGGCCCAAATGAATATGATGACTCCTTATTTGTGTGCTTAAAAATATGACGAAGCTAACTTGATTTCCCTGTTAACTAGGTCGAGGAGTATTTACCAAGGCCCCTTTCAGGAAAGACGACTTTATTCTTTATTATGGAGTACAGAGGAAAATTGATAGATTCTGATGAATCTCAACGCAGGAAGATGGATGGAAGAGGCACTGTCTTTTTGTTTGACTTCCGCCGGCAAGAAAAAACTTGGAGGTGAGGCAAAGATTGAGATGTTATCTTATTTTTGTTTTTATTTAAAAAAATAAACACATACTCATCCCATAAGTGTTAGGGGAAAAATCATTCTCTAAGCAAAAATGTATAATTACTTTTATTCATGCGTTGAATCTGTACAAATGAAAATATAGATCATGAAGTCTCAAAGACAAGCTGTTAATAGGGTCTGATTCCAATAGAAATTTCTTGTATGATTTGATTTAGATTTAAAAATTGTGGATTTCCTATTTTTATGTTTTGTGTACACAAGATTGTCTCAAAGATTAATTTCTGACATTGATTGAATAATTGTTTTTTTTTTTTTTTAATCTATTTTAAGTGTTGATGCAGCTCAAGAAGATGGCAGTCTGGGAAGACTGGTTAATGATGACCACATGCACCCCAACTGTAAAATGAAGAAGATGACAACAGAGGACAGACCACACCTCTGTCTGTTTGCGCTCCGAGACATTGATGTTGGCGAAGAAATAACTTAAGACTATGGACCAGCTGGCCTTGGAGAACACAGGTTTGTAAGATGCATCTTTAAGTACAATAACAGAGCCCACTTGTGGTGTTCTGGTGATGTAGTTTCCAATTAGTTTGGCAATCTAATAAATGTATGTGAAGTTTCTATGGAAGTTGAACATGATGACTGACTGGGGGAGTTCTCCATTGTCCACTATCTGTAATTCAAATTTGTGGGTCTGAGTCAAAGTTTGGCTCTGCAGGAACAACGAACTGGTCAGGGAGTGACAGTATTACAAAGTTCTGCGTTACTCCTTTCTGGGCGGTGGCCCTGTTAGGCCATCATATGCCATATTGCAAATATCCCCATTGTGGGACTAATTAAGGACATCTTTATGTTGTGGTTTCCCTACCAGAACCAGCACCAACCCTGTATATTCATGATATAAAACACTGTTTCAATTTGATATTTAGCCTTTCTATACTGTAAAAATAGAAGACCCCAGGCTTTCCTGCGCGCCCTTGCCCAATTGGTGGTGTTCAGGAGACAACCTGGGACTGAAATATCAGTCACAACCAGTGTTGTTTTCGTCACTGATGACTATGACGAAAATACTTCGTTAACGCCCCTTTTTTAATGACGATGACAAGCTATACGAGGTTCTTTTATGACGAAAACATGACGTGATGTACATGAATTTTTTTCGTTGACTAGACAAAATTGTTAGCATGTGGTTCATAAATTATTTTATGTTGCTTTTAGTGAAATAAAGCCACAACAGTTGCCCAACAAAATGTTTTGCTTCTCTGCTTATTTTGGAGCAGTGAGTATTGATTCCACTGTTGCCACTTTTTTCTGTTTGTAATGAAGAATCCTTAGTAGTCCATCCAAAAGTCTTTGTTATTGGGTGGAAACCTTGAATGCCTTGTTTTAACTCAAATGGACTTAAACCCATCCATCCATCCATCCATCCGTTATCTGTACCGCTTCTCCTCACTAGGGTCGCGGGGGGTGTTGGAGCCTATCCCAGCTGTCTTCGGCAGTAGGCGAGGTACACCCTGAATTGGTGTCCAGCCAATCGCAGGACATGCATAGACGAACAACCATCCACGCTCACACTCATGCCTCGGGGCAATTAGAGTGTCCAAGCAACTTGCCATGCATGTTTTAAGAATATGGGAGGAAACCGGATTACCCAGAGGAAACCCACGCAGGAAGGCCGGAGCCAGAATCGTACCTACGACCTCAATATTGTGAGGCCATCATGCTAACCAGTTGGGCCACCGTGCCGCTTGGACTAAAACCTTTGTGAATAAATTGACGAAAACTAGGGTAAAACTTTTTTTGCGTTTCCGTCGATTAAAACTGGACTAAAACCCTTTTTTTAGTTTTCGTTGACTAAAACTGGACTAAAACTATAACGAATTGGGATGACTAAATGTGATGTAAACAAATCAGCACTTTGTCCAAATGACTTGGACAAAATCTAAAATGCCTGCCAAAAACAACACTGGTCACAACACGTGTCTACAGAAGATTAATTGGCATGGGTGAAATTAATTAGTTTTATTTCATTCATGAGCTTATGTTTTGTTTTGGGTGGCTAAGGCTTAAAATGTGTAAAAATCTAATCCAACCTCAAATATAATTAATTCAATAAATTTATGATGCTACTAAAACATCGAAGCAGCCTCCTCCAGGCTTTACAGACTCAGAAATGGAGGTATGCGTATCGTGTGCTCATCCTGTCGTGTCTCGAGATGTTAAAATTGCAGTTAGATAGACGTGTGCTGATTAGACAAGACTTCTAATATATCTGGTGTCACAGGATATTTGTCAGTGAATGTGTATGTCTGGTTTGAGGCTCACTCAGCTTTTTCTTGTGTTGTGGGGTCCAGTTGAGTTGAATTGCGAGTCAGGTATGTTGGCCATCTGACACCCAACTGTCAGGTTTGCGTTCGTGGGGACCCCGTAGAGCCATTTTTATTGTTGACATAAATCATAGCTAATCATCTTTTCCTTCATTATCATATGAAATACAGTTAGGAGTTGTATGTGCCTTTACTATGTTATAATCTTAGAACCTACCAGCCACTACAGCTGTCCGACAAGAAGACTTTTGGCTGTCCTGTGCTCCATTGCGGCCCTGGTGGCGTTCAAAAGACAACCTGTGACTGAAATATCAGTCACAACATATCTCTACTGAAGATTAATTGTCATGCGCTAAAGTAATTGGTTTTGTTTCATTCGTGAACTTGTTCGTTAAAATGTGTAAAATTCTGATCCATTTTCTTTTTTTGAATTCATTAAATTAATATTCAACTTGTTCATTAGGATGGAGGACAACCGACAATGACTGAATCGGCTGAGGTTGATGCCACCAGAACATCGAAGCAGCCTTCTCAAGGTTTGACAGACTCTGAAAAGGAGGTATGCGTATCATGTGGTCATCCTGTCGTGTCTTGAGATGTTAAAATTACAGTTAGATAGACCTGTGCTGGTTGGACAAGTTTTCTAATATATCTGGACATAAATCGTAGCTAATAATATTTTCCCTCATCATCATATGATATACAGTTATGCGTAGTGTATGTCTTTACTATGTTACAATCTAAGAACCTACCAGCCACTACAGTTCTCTCATTGGGAGACTTAAGCTTTCGTCAGGCTGTCGACTGCTGCATTGCCCTCTTATTGGCTTTAAGTACACAACCTGTAACTGAATTATCTGTCAGAACAGAACCTATGTGTCCACAGCAGGTGATTTGGCATGTGGATTCTTCAGATTTTTAGAAAATAGGTAAAATTGTGATCAAAAGTTTAAAATGTATAAAATTCTGGTATAGTTTGCAATAGTATATCTATTAAATCATTTCAAAACTTCTTAACAAGGATGGAGAACATTGGCTGTGACCGAATTGGTTGA
>NW_028283917.1:0-26240 GCF_059441095.1 Idiotropiscis lumnitzeri
TACAATTAACATTTTCAATAACTGCACAGGATGATACATTTGCTCTTGTGAGTAGGGTTTCATGGTTGATGATGAAAACAAGATTAATTTATGCTTATCAGATTATATGTTTATTTACATTTGTGGCGCACATTTTACAACCATAAACATTTTATTCTTAGAGAAAAAAAATTGTCACTTGCCCAAGTCGGGCAAGTAATTTGGCCACTCGGGCAAGGCAAATTTTAGTGGCACTTGCCCTATGGGCAAGCAGTTTTTAAAGTTAACCGCGAACCCTGCAAGCTATTTGGAATGTTCATACAAATGATTTTTGTACTTTTATTTTTCATTGAAAGTAAAGTGTACCAGTTGGTCAATAAAAAAAACAGTCAATATGCAATTCCTGCATTTATTTTGATTTTAGTCCACGTGGGAATTTATTGTGCATTTATCGTTATCGAGGTAAAATTGCTCGATTTCTCGCGATATTGATTTGAGGTCATATCGCCCAGCCCTTCTACAGCATGTATACAGTGTGAGACGTGTTGTGTTCACTTGCTCCAAGGCAATTGTTTTTAAGTGTATACCACATACCCAACGAATTGTGTAATTTGTATGGCGGGGTGTACACATGCGTTGCAAAAACACATGCACACACTGTCACTCACGCACTTCCGTATATAGTTTATTTCAGCACCTTTTGTCATGCTGTTTTTATTTTATAGAAGGAAAGCATTATTTTGATGTCTGAGCTGTCACGAAAGAAAAAATAGAACTGTTGAAGTCAAGTCAAGCTTGTGCTTGAAATGTTTGTTCTTAGTTTCTCAGTTTTTCGTGAGCAATGGGAATTCAGTTATATTCAAACGCTGTCAGGTAAAGGCTCCATATTTTTATAGCATTATAGCACACTATTCTGTGGGCGCTAGAATTGAAGGGTTTGCGTTAGTAAAAATAGGTGGGATTAAATGAGCTGAAGTGTATCTCTTGAGTGCTCCTTAAATATTTGCCTGTGTTGGTATATTTTATTTTGGTCGTGTCATGTTTATTCTTACGCTGAAAGAGACATGAGGTGTTCGAAAAAAATAAATGATTTTTTTTTTCCCGGTCAAAACTACCAATGGTGTCTGTTTTTTTTCCCTCCGTGAAATGTACGAGTTATCACTTTGACGCACATGATGTCACGTGGCTGGAGGACTGGAAACTTGCACGAACAACATTTACGTTGAAATGTAACAATGACACATATATCGACATCTAACAAACATGCATGGGCATCTAACATTGACACTTACATTGACGTCTATAACATAAACCATTACAATCACATCTAACAAACACGGACATCTAACAGACACATCGACATCCATCATAAACATTTACATAGACATCGACATCTAACCAACCTCTACATAGACATCTTACACACATCGACATCTAACAAACATTTACATAGACATCTAACATAAACACATCTAATATAGACACATAGATTGACATCTAACATCGACACATTGAGATCTAACATAGACATACATTGACATCTAACATAAGACTGTTACATCGACAACTAACATCGACACAAGGCTTTGTCAAATGACACGTCATGACGACATATACAGAGACACAAGGCACAACAGCATATTTTTGGTACAAATTGAACCCGATATGTTAGCTAC
Source organism: Idiotropiscis lumnitzeri (assembly GCF_059441095.1). Lineage (NCBI taxonomy): Eukaryota > Metazoa > Chordata > Actinopteri > Syngnathiformes > Syngnathidae > Idiotropiscis > Idiotropiscis lumnitzeri. Next base: position 1,656 of record NW_028283917.1, read on the forward strand.
CTCGTTCGACTTAAAGGGTTAGCGAACTTGTTATGGTGGTTGAGGCGTGGTGGCTACCCAGCTCGTGTAGTGTATATTAAACTTAAGTTAATAATTTATGACCAGTAAACACGGATGTTGTAACGCAAAACAATGTTCAAATGTTAGTTTTTTTTCAACACATTTCATGAGAAAAAGCTCTACTTGTCTGTGAGAAATGTATGTTGTAGACCCATTATATAACACAATATTACACAATTTTACATTGGAATTTCATTTAATAAAACATTGACAATTATCTTTACAAACACTGTGTATGATTCATCTTTTCATTTGTTGTTCAATGAGCAAAACAGTGGCGATCAAAACAGTGCAAATTAAATGACATTTTATAGGTATCTGGTTGCAATACAGTGAACCCTCGCTACTTCGCGGTTCACCTTTCGCGGGTTCAGTGCTTCGCGGGTCTAAAAAATATTCGGGGGCATTGTAGTTTCGCCGAGCGGCACGACGGGGCGCTGGAGTGGTTAGACGGCCGGCGTCCGCCGAAGAAGAACGTGGGCGAAGAGGAGAGTGGACAAAGAAGAGCACGTTCCCCCGGGCACGATTTGGGGCGACGTTTCGCGCGGTTCGGACCGTACCAGAGCTCCGGCCAGCGTGCGTGGCAGTTAAGCCGAAGAGGAACAACTTCCGCCCGGGCACTAGCGGGGCGACATTTCGCTCCGTTCGGGACCGTGCGAGAGCTCCGGAGGAGACCGGCCGGCGTGCGTGGTTGTTAAGCCGAAGAGGAACACCTTCCGCCCGGGCATGAGCGGAGCGCGAGGCTGTCAGTTATGAATGAATAAATGAATAAATAAATGAAGAATGCCAGGGCACACCGGACGGCGTACCAGCAGGTAAAAGTCGAAGTAATTAAATAAATACAAAAAGAAGTAATTGAATAAATACAAAAATAATGGCTGGGGAATAAAAAAATGTTTTAATAATTTTTTTTTTTTGTTATAACATGCATTTCACCCTCTCTCTCTCTACCCGTATATATATATATATATATATATATATATTATTATTTTATTTATTTATTTTTTTAAGCATTTTTGAAGGTGCGCCGCTACTTCGCACTTTTTTTTTAAAGCATTTTTGAAGGTGCGCCGCTACTTCGCACTTTTTTTTTTTTAAGCATTTTTGAAGGTGCGCCGCTACTTCGCGGATTTTCAGTTTTCGCGGGTGGTCTCGGTCCCCATTAACCGCGATAACCGAGGGTTCACTGTAGTAAGTTACATTCTAATTTACATTGACAGGTAATGGAAATGACTACTGGTAACCTCAATTGAACTGTATTTCAGTCAGAATGCCTCAAACATCATAAAAAAATAAAACGTTGAGTATTATTTCTCCTTCAAAATGTCAGAAGAAATACTCTATAATGGCCTGACGACATTAACATAGCTTATAGTATATAGCAGGGGTGGGAAAACTTTTTTATTGGCGGGCCACAATGGGTTCTAAAATTTGACAGAGGGGCTGGACCAGGAGCAGATGGATGGAGTGTTTTGGTAACCTCATCTCATCTGAGAAAAAAAATACATTTAATTTTAAATGAAAGTGAACAAAAGCTTGTCTTTGAAAAACCACACTATTTTGAAAATAAAACATTAACAAGGTTTTTTTTTTTTTTTTTCAAATTCGGCGGGCCGGATTAAAACGTTTAACGGGCCGCATGTGGCCCCCGGGCCGTAGTTTTCTCACGCCGGTATATAGCATAGCGGCATAGGTTCCCTCGTCAACATCAAGTGAGTTACCCTCTTACCAAGACCAAAATACGGGGCTCTCCATCTCCCGGTCACTTCTCCAGACCCCAACAGTCACCCTCGTTGCGAGAACTTGGAGATTCGATGTTTATTTTTTTTCCGCTTCTTCAACTTCGTGTCTGATTCTTTTCTCTTCTCTGGCTCCAGGATTCCGCTGTCAATCAGATGACGATTGAGGCGGGACTTCCGGTTCAAAGTCACCCTCAGAGTTTGCAACCATTTGAGATGGCTTCTGTGGTAATAACAACTGTCATAGGTGCAATTTGCTCTATAAAGCATTAAAAAAAAAAAATAATAATAAATTACAAAAAATAGTCAAGTACAGCACTCGTCTCATAAACTAGGTAAGAATTTAGCGTTACTAACGTTGCTACACTATAAAGAGTGTTTTACTGACTAGCTAAACCCAGTTTGCTTAAACTGATCGTACACTGGACGAAATCTTACCGTTGTCTTTTTACAAATGGATTATGAAATTGTTGCAGAAATTGTTTTGCTGTGACGGAGGGCAAGTTTTATAAGGTTCGTTCATCGGGAAGGTTTTATATTAGACGAGGATGGTCTTGTTCTTCGGATTTTTTTTTTATTTATAAAAGGCCGAGCATTTGTATTTGCGCTCAGACTGTGTTGCACAGTGCACACGAACCAAAAGCTCTAAAGAAAACACAATACCCGATCCAAACGGAGGGACGTGTTATCTTTATCTTCCACACCGCCTATCTTGTACTGGCTTGCGGGGAGGTGCTGCCGCCTATCCCGTCTGACTTTGGGCGAAATGCGGGAGGGACGACCTGAACAGAGAAATACAAAAAGAAGCAGTACAGCGTCAGTGTAACTCCTTACGGGATAATATCCTCGTCGCATAAACAAGGTAAGAATTTCACGGTATGCATTTTGGTGAACCATAAAGCGTGCTTTACTGACTGGAGCGACGTCGAGTTAGCCTAAATGTATCGTGCATTGGACTAAATCTAGCAAGTTAGAATTATACGATTTGTTCTTCGGGAAGGTTTTATATTAGAGGAGGAATTAAGATCTTGCCCTTCGGACATTTTTTGTGATAAAAGGCCGAGCATTTGCATTTGCGCACAGTATTAGTCCACGAAACAAGAAATACCCATGTACAAATAACTTGCAATTATAATAGTTGGAGCTGTAACAAAGTGTTTTTCATACGGTGTTGTATAAATTAGCAGGAAATTAGAACACAAATTAAAACACGTACAGTAGATACAAGAAGAACAACGACAGTCACATGTTGAGTCGAAAGCTAAAGAATAAAAATGTGTCTTCAAAACGTTTTAAAAGTGGACAGAGAGGGGGCTTGCCTAACATTCAATGGAGAGTCAGGGAATGGACTCCGAGTGCAAGTTTCAGGCCATCTATCTCAAGAAAGAGCTTCTGATGCACCTCAAACGGGTACTGCAAATTTAGTAAGTTCAGCGCATAGTTAATTCCCATGAGCAGGAGACTGGCAACATTTCCACAACCTCATTTTCTTAAGCAACAATGGAAACAGAGGCATGGGATGTGTCTTCTTGTCCCTCACTTGCTTGGAAGACATAGAGTACGTGTGTCAAACTCAAGGCCCGGGGCCAGATCTGGCCCACAACCTAATTTTATGTTGCCCGCAAAGGGCAAATCATCTGCATCAACTTCCTGTTTCTAGCATATTTTCTTCACAACAACACTGAGATATGAGATATTGCCAATTATTTGTTACCAATCCTCCCCTTTTAAAATAAATTGAAAAATTGTTGAACAATTACTTACTAGCTTCTGATTTCAAAACTGGCTTTCCAATCAATTTATATGGGTTCACAGTCCCTCTGAGGGAAACCACAACTACGATGTGGCCCGTCCATAAAAATGAGTTTGACACCCCTGACATAGACCTTCAGTACTTGCTTGGCCTGGTCCTCTTTTGCTTGTTCTCTGCTGACTTCCTGAAAGAGCATATACATCCATGGTTAGGTGCATAATGTCCCAAATTTGTGTTTGCTTTTTATAGTTCTGAATATCGCTGTCTTCAGGCAGTATCCAAGAAGCTCCAGAATCTTCACCTTGCAGGAGACTTCCAATGGCACGTTTTTGCAATCATTAACACTGCATCATCCAAAGAGAGCAAACCATTTTCAACATTTGAGATTGGTCAGTAATATTTACAAGTAACACCCACTCGTGTGGATTGACCAATAGATTAGATCTAGAAAAACATGAAATTACTCAAATTATGACAACATGTTTCAGCCGGACACCAGTGATATGTGACAGTATTTGCAATCTGCATTACATGTTTATAACAGCATATATGAGAATCAAAAAATAAATAAAAAGGGCAATGAAAACGGAAATTAAAATAGAAACCTCAACCTCAAGGATAGGATTTTTGTAGAAATCTCAAAATCGAAACTTTGGACCTTCTGATTTATTTTGTCAATTACCCGAAAGTAACCTTTGCCAAATGCCAACCCTTTAGCCAGAGCAGGTCACATACTGGCAGCAATTAATTTATTTGAATATTGTGACAAATAAAAATGTTTGCTGCACAGTCTATGAGTTAATTGCAGCTTTAAAAACGTAATACTGTTGTAACTTACCTGGTAGTCCGTGATAAGTTCCTCTGCAGACTGTCCGAGGAATTTCATCAAGGAATGGATTATGCCCTCCCTTCCAGCTTCAACGTTTTGCTATTTAAAAAGACACAAGATGATTAAGTGTCTTAAATAAATAAAAGCTCACATATGCATTGCTTACATCCCAAAAAGTGCATCTCAACTTTAAATAAAAAAAATAGCAAGATATCCATAAGCTCTAACAGATCTTTTATTGTTTTATTCTGTTAATGCTTATGATGGACTTATCCAAAATAGTTTGATGCAAATTCTATTTGCAGTAATAAAACACAACCCTCTTACATGACTGAGTGAACTGAGCATAGGTCTTATTTCAGTGCCAGTAACTCGGCCTTTTTTTCCAAGTATCTCCTTCAATTCCAGGGTGTAAAGTTCCATCTTGGTTAGCCAGGTTCTCTCAAATTGAACATATGTAATTTGTTTGAACTCTTTCTTAATCTGAAACATTTTTCCCTCAATTAGAACATTTTCAAAATTAAGAAATCTAAATCACGATTTAAATTTTGATTAATCGTCCAGCACTAGAAGATACAGCAGCAGGTATTACTCCTCCTCTAAAATAATAAAGGCAGTACAATCATCACTTAATTTGACACAGAGTTTGGATTAATTGCTGGACTATGGTCTGATATTTGTCCCACTTGAAACTAAATCTGAATATTGGTTATTTGAATGTGAATATCTTAACTTTGATATTTGAATTGAAACCTGAATGTTTTGAATTGAACACTGAATTATTGAATTGAAAAACTGAATTCGAATTACATAAATTGTATATTTTTAATTTGATTCTGAATTTTTCGATCATAATGTTTTTGTTAAGAACTATATCCCAATAAACTTGAATGTAGGACTTTAAAATGCGTTTTTAATTCCTCAAAAAAAAGGTCTCCTCACCAAAAATTCAATACTGCATATGCTCAAATTCAGTTTACTAAGTAAAAATTCAAGACTCAGTGACAGACATACGGGAGCTTTAGGGTGCCTCAAGGATGTGCAATGGATTCCAATCACCTTCCACCTATCACATCAACCCCCCATCCTTCAGCAGATCCACTGGCTTCCAGTCAATCAACAAATCATTTTCAAAATTCTTCTATATATTTTCAAATCTATGGCTGGCGACCAGTTCAGGGTGTAGTGCGCCTTTCGCCCGTAGTCAGCTGGGATAGGCTCCAGCACCCTCCCGTGACCCTGTACCGGATAAGCGGTGTGGATAATGACATGACACATGACTTTCAAATCTCTTCACAACCTCGCCCCTCCCTACCTTTCAGACATCATCCATATTCCCACTCCATCCCGCGCTCTCCGGTCTTCATCCTCCTCACTCCACCCCTTGCCTGCCACCATGGGGGACAGAGCCTTCAGCGATTCGGTTCTCCAGCTCTGGAACTCTCTCCACCTGACCTCTGTAATTGCACCACCCTCCCTGTGTTTAAAACTAAACTCAAAACCAATCTGTTCCGCCTTAATTACTCTCTCCAATTCCAGATATGTCCCTCATCCACTTTATTGTATTTTATCCTGCTTGATTTACGTGTTGGTGTTTCTACCCGTATTTGTGTTTTTACTTTCGTATTTTACTCTGTACAGCGGCCTTGAGTGTCCTGAAAGATGCTTCCAAAAAAAAAAAAAATATATATATATATATATATATATAAACACACACACACACACACACACACACACACACACATATATATGTTGTTTGTTTTTTTTTCATGGTGGAAAAAAATTTAATCTAAATAACTCTAATGAATTTGTCTTTTATCATGGTGGTCTGTAGGATGAATTGGATCAAGAGCCTGCCAAGTGCACCATGGTGGTGTTTGTTGTCCGGGAGGAAGAGGATCTTCAGCCACCACATTACATCGGGGCAGTTATTGTAGGTGTGAAGGTTCTTTGTCAGTTGCCATCTCTTGCACATAGATGTGTGATGCTGTTTGGCCTCATCTCTCCACTAAACCTGTCTTACCTAAGTAAGTTAAAACACGCTTTTGATGCACCACAAAAAAATACTCATGGAGATAGAACCAAACAAATTGACACGAATAGTGTGCGGTTTGAGTGTCAAACTAAATATTTGATAGCCCAAAAAAAAAACATTTCAGAATGTCCTTTTTAACCGTTTGTAGGTTGTATTCAGAGAAAAAAACTACAGCATTTTTCTAAAACAAAATTACATCAATTTAATGTCTTTATTCCAAAGTAACAAATATATATATATATATATATATATATATATATATATATATATATGTGTATATATATGTGTATATATATATATATACACAGACCAGTTGTCCTTTCATTTTACCATGAAGAGTCCTGAGACCTCTATGGCCCTGGTTAGACGACCACCCACCGCTGTGTTGTTGGGAATAAATGTGCAACATTGTTCACCGAACATAGCACAAACACCACCTCTCTCATCCAACAATACATCAACAGTCATCCTGTTTCGGAATGCCATTAGAGATTGGTTGATAGCCGTTCATGCACAGTTTCAAACCCACTTTGCGTCCAATTACCTAATTTTTGCACGTTGTGATGATGCAGTTGACCTGTCTGCGTTCTTTGTTCTTCGTTCGAGGACTCAAATCCTGTTACTTGATCTGTTAATTTACACTTACTTACTTACTTACACTAAGGAGAACACCGATGGCTTCCATGTATGTTGAATCATTTTTTTTTTTTTTTTTGCCGTGATACTCTGCTTTCTCTTTTTTAACGTCACCGATGTCCTGTCATGACATTGGACAGTTCACACAGTTTATTAACAAACAATATAAAACATACCATTTACGATCAATCAATTACATTTTGTGAAATGGCACTCTCCAGAAACTACCAATAATCTATAAGCAGGGCCTAGTTATGAAAAACACATACAGATATGCACTAAGTCTCAAAACCTTTTACATTTTTGGGTGATTTATCAAATGATCTATCATATCCACACCACCACCAGATTTCCCCTCTTGATAGTGATTGAAGTTTATTTCAACCACTATCAAAACCAGACACAGTGGTGGTGAAAAGATTCCTAACCGCTTAGCTCTGTCAGCAACATTAATGCTATTTAAATTTTCAAGAGCAACTATCATAGAAAACATGTTCATCTACATCAACTCTAGTCACAGGATACACGCTGACCCAATCCATACATGTATTATCAAGATAAGCATTAATATAATATCAATAATACAATTTCATTTGCTTATTTTGGATATCTCGTTGTCCAATTGCTATCTTTTCACGAAAGTACAGACTTTCTCCTGTAACTTTGTTCTGTGGACCAATAGTTGCCCACTTGAGTATTACTCATGGTTCCAACTCAAATCTATCAACATGTCGTCCAAGCTCCACAAATATGTCCCATCACTTTTTTTTTTTCAATTATCTGCTTGGTGTTTGCAAATCCATTTTGATTAGTAATTGGGATTCTTACTGTTGGTATTGTACTATAGTCACATCATAGTTTGTTTATGTAACTCTGGGTTGTTCCCACATATAACACAACAACAAAAATATCAGAATAAAATTGTATACATCCAACATAGAACAGCTGCTTTTAACCACTTCAGGGTCATTTTGTCTGAAATATCCCCTCTACTTAGTCTGGTGTCTTATGAAATAAGACCACCCTATCATCAGACTTCCGCTCATCTCCTTTGTAGGAGATTTCAACCAAAATGACCTTTTTACATGTGTCAAATGAACCAATGTTGACTCTTCTACTATATTTACAGCTGTGAGAGCTGTCAATAAAACTAAACATGGCATTCCCCCTCGGGTAATTACATATGTCTTATCTTCAAACTTCTTTCAAGCATCCAGTCTCCTGGCTCCACTAGTTTAGTGCCCTGCTAGGAGACAGAAAGATCCTCACCACTCTAAATTTGTGCCTGTCTTTGTTTTTCTAACACTTTTCACATGTAGTCAGCTAAAGTTGCTTCAGCATCTATTTCCCATTTGTTCTTAAATTTGAGGTATTCTATAAGGCCTTCCAAACAATGTTTTACAACGTCTCGGTCCTAAATACAATGAAATACAATACAGTGCAACTCTCTGTATATAACTCAAATTAACTCACATAAACACATTTACAGTAGATACCAGAAAAACAACAGAACAGCAACAGTCTCATGCTGAGTCAAAGGCCCGAATATTCATCTTCAAGCGAGGTTTAAAAGTGGACAGAGAGGCGACTCGCATAACATTCAATGGAAAGTCACAGTGCTTGTCGTTTTTACAAACAGTTTTACTAATTTCCATACACTGTGTCCACTGCCTCCCCGTTTCCTCAATGCATAGCCTTTTCACTTTTTTTTTTTTTGTTCATTCTTTTCACCAATCCAGAGCTTTGAGGGTGGTAAGCACAATTATCTTTCAAATCAACGTGAAACATTCCTATCTCTTTCACAAGTTAGTTAACAAAATGGGTACTATTATCACTGTTTATTATTTTCAGGAATACCATATCTCGGAATGATATCCTTACAAAGTACTTTTGCCACTGTCAATGCATCTGGATTTGTTGGTTAGAAAGAGTTCTAACCATTTCGAATTCACATCTATGATGACCAAACATTTATTTTATTTTTTTTCTTCACTTTGGTTTTTATCAAATAAGTCCATATGAATAATTTGAAATGGATATTGTGGTGTAGGAAAGCGTCCTCTGCGTGGACTCAAATTACCTTGTGAATTGTGTTTCGCACACGTTAAACATGCCCTACAAAAATGTTTCGAATAAGCATTAAAGCCGTAAGCCGTATAATAACGTAATATCTGATGCACCATTTCCCCTGTTGAGACATGTGTTATCCCATGACTCAATATAGCAGCCCATTTGTAAAGATTATTGTTTGGTCATACAGAGATCACGTAGCGATGTTACACCATTTTCCTCCAAAGCCTTTGTTTAACTTTGGGACTTCTATCACTAAAACGTGTATGTCCGCAACAGCTTCTTTAGCTGTATTGTCTGCAATGTGTATTCAAGGAAAACACTTATGCAATGTATGCGCTACACATTTTAAGACGACTATATGTGTAAATAGTAACACAATTTACTCTCTTTAGTTTACACGCTTTTGTTTAAGATACTAATTCTGTTGCATGAGCTGAGTAATTTGAGGAGTAACTGCTAAGTTCTTTTTCCCAGTGTCATTTGATACAACTACAGTATTTTATTTATTTATTTATTTATTTATTTCCATCTACAAATAGCACTTCTCCGTTTTCTGAAGGCGAATCTTTTTGATGCCTTTACTTTTGGTTACTTTTTTCTACTAACTCATAACAATCTAGTTTTGTACCATCCTCCTGACATAATAATGACAGCCGGGTTTAATGTTGTACATCTCTCTATAATCAGATGTGGTTTTGATAACAATGTATTCATACACTATAAATGTCCCGCCGGTGACAAAAACGTCATGTTCATCAGCAAAAGCAATGCAGAAACCGCACGTGGTACTCTCAAAACCAGAGGATGGAACAAAACTATGGTTGCACTTGTTTCTGCAATTTCCAGATTGTGGGACTAATAAAAGACCATCTTTATCTTAATCTTATATCTACAGCAATAGATACTGCATTAACTGTTCTCATGCAGTGCTTCAATGCACATTCTACGTTGTCTAGTTTGGAATAGAAGTATGCGATTGGTTTCATCTTATCTCCATGTTTCTACACTAAAACTAAGGCCTTTTGCATCTGGACAAAGGGTCAGTGCCATACTTAATACGAACACTTGTTTCCTTTCACAAAAGCTGAATATGCTTTATCAGTCCAGTGTAAGGACAATGTCATTTAGAGGTTTTCCTCATTCATCATTTTACTCAGTGGCACAGTAATTTCTGCATAATTTGGAACTCAGACTTTACAATAATTTGTTAATCTTAAGCATGTTAATTTTATTTTTATTTCCTATTTTTCTAACTTTATGACTCATTTTACTTCAACCAGTTCTACCTCAAAGTGAACAAGTACACATCAATGTTATTTGTAGTCTCTAATTTCTTCTCTGCTTTAATTCCTTGGATGTTAAGATGGCGGCGCGCATGGACGCAGCGGCTAACAGCTCCCCCTCACAGTGCTCCTTATTACTTTTTATTAGTGTTTGCTTGCTCTTATTGGCATCAACTGAGGCACAACATCGATATACCCGCCAGGACATCGTGAACATTGGATATCGATGCGAAATAACCATCACAGAGGAATTTTGCTATGATCGCAAAATTCCGAACGAACTGGCGAGGCTGCCCGGCTCACCGTGGCTGGTCATCGGGACCGGGAGGCGGCGCAGGCGACGCAGAGAGAGGAAGCAGAAGCGAGGCTGCAGGTCCGGTGTCTTGCAACGGCTGCGACGGCAGCCCCATAGGCAACCACTACCGAGTCTGCACCTCACCAACGCCAGATCCGTGGTCCACAAAATCGACGACCTGGGATTACAAATCCTGGGAAACCGCTATGTGCGCGATAGCAGTGTGATCGTCGTCACGGAAACCTGGCTGCACGCAGACGTCCCCGACGCTAGCATCCAGCTGGCCGGGCGCTCGCTACATCGCGCGGATCGGACGAGGGACACCGGTAAGAGGAGGGGCGGGGGGCTCTGTGTTTACGTGCATGAGAACTGGTGCGGCGATAGCACGATCGTCGAGAAGCACTCTTCCCCCGACATCGAGTTCATGTCCGTTAAATGCCGGCCTTATTTTCTCCCGAGGGAGCTAACGGTAGTGATTCTCACAGCTGTTTACATCCCTCCCGACGCTAGCACTAGCACGGCGCTCTCGCTACTCGCGTGCGTCATCAATAAACATCAGCGGGCGCACCCTGATGGCGGTCACATTGTAGCGGGAGACTTTAATAAGGCCAATTTAAAGACTGTACTCCCAGAGTTTCACCAGCATGTCAAGTGCCCGACGAGGGGAGACAACACTCTCGACCATGTGTACTCGAACATCAAGCACGCATACAGAGCCCTCCCACTCGCCCCCCTCGGCCAGTCAGACCACCTGTCCTTGCAGCTCGCACCTGCGTACACCCCTCTCAGGCGCAGATTCAGGCCTACCACAAAGACTGTGAAAACCTGGCGTGACGACGCCATGAGTGAATTACAGGACTGCTTTCATGACACAAACTGGGACCTCTTTGATCATCAGGACCTTGATGTCTACACGCATTGTGTACTGGACTACATCAAGTTCTGCATGGAAACTGTGTCCCAACAAAAGGCTATACGGACCTTCCCAAATGCGAAGCCCTGGATGTCCAGCAGGGTTCGCGCTCTCCTCAAGGCCCGTGACGCTGCCTTCAGGTCAGGCGACAAAGCCCAGTACAGGGTGGCTCGTGCTGACCTGAGCAAAGGCATCAAGCTAGCAAAGGCAACCTACAAGGGGAGGCTGGAGGCCCACCTTGCCAGTAACAGACCACGGGAGGTGTGGCAGGGTCTACGGAGCATCACCAACTTCCGTGGCAGCAGCACGACCTCTGTAGACCCGAGTGCATCGCTGGCAGAGGAGCTTAACTGCTTCTTCGCTCGCTTTGACTCGCCCCAACCATCACACCCCCGCACTTCAAGCTCCAACTCCCCCCCACTCATCGTAGAGGAACACGGTCAACCCCAGGAAAAGCTACTGGACCCGACGGAATACCAGGCAAGGTCCTCAGAGCATGTGCCCACCAACTGTCACATGTTTTCTGCAGGATCTTCAACCGCTCCCTGGCTCAGGCAGTCATCCCCTCCTGCTTGAAAACCTCCACCATTATTCCTGTCCCCAAAAAGTCACCAGCCGTCCACCTGAATGACTACCGTCCTGTTGCTCTCACACCAGTCATTATGAAGTGCTTCGAGAGGCTGGTTCTCCAGCACATCAGGGACTGCCTTCCTCCCACTCTGGACCCCTACCAGTTTGCATACCGGGCTAACAGATCCACTGAGGACGCCATCGACACTGCTCTGCATGTTGTACTGGGCCACCTGGAACAACAGCGGAGCTATGCAAGGATGCTCTTTGTGGACTACAGCTCGGCATTCAACACGATCATCCCAGACATCCTCGTCGCCAAACTGGACACTCTCGGCCTCCCTGCCCTCACACGCATCTGGATTAAGGACTTTCTGACCAACAGACCCCAGACTGTGTTGCTCGGCCCCTACACGTCCTCCACCCTCATGCTGAGCACCGGTTCCCCCCAAGGATGCGTGCTGAGCCCTCTCCTGTACGCCCTCTACACCTACGACTGCAGCCCGGCCCACGGCAACAACACCATCGTCAAGTTTGCTGACGACACGACAGTGGTCGGTCTGATCTCGGAAGGTTACGAGACAGCCTACAGAGAGGAGGTAAAGAGACTGACAACTTGGTGCAAGGACAACAGACTGCACCTTAACTCTGCTAAAACAAAGGAGATTGTCGTCGACTTCAGGAGGAACAAGACGCTGCCGCCCCCCCTCTGCATCGAAGGCGTGTGTGTGGAGAGGGTCCACACGTTCAAGTTCCTGGGAGTACAGATCTCCGATGACCTTTCTTGGAGTCACAACACCACAGCAGTGGTAAAGAAGGTCCGCCAACGTCTGCACTTCCTGAGAGTCCTCAGGAAATTCAACCTGGACAGGAAGCTGCTGCTGGCCTTCTACCACTCGTCCATCGAGAGCCTGCTGACGTACTCTGTCTCCACCTGGTACAGCGGCTGCACTGAGGCGGACAGAGTGAGGCTCCAGAGGACAGTCAAAACAGCGCAAAGGATTATTGGCTGCCCTCTCCCCTCGCTGTCGGACATCTACACCGCCCGGTGCCTCAGAAGGGCTCTCAACATCGTCAAAGACAATACCCACCCAAACTCACACCTGTTCGACCTGTTGCCCTCTGGCAGGCGCTACAGATGCATCAAATCAAGGACCAATAGACTGAGAAACAGTTTCTTTCCGAGAGCCATCTCCATACTGAACTCTCACACACACACGAGACCACCCTAACCTTGCAAAACAGCATTGTGATGTGTTTCTATATGCCCTATTCAGTCTTATTTATTTATCTAATTTATATATTTGTCTGTATTATTGTTGTATTGCACTGGAGAGGGGAGCCCTCTAATCTCGTTGCACACTTGAGTACAATGACAATAAAGGGATTTCTATTTCTATTTCTATTTCTATTTCTAATGTAAATACTAGCCCTTCTTATCAAATTACCATCTTTTTTTTCCGTGTCATTTCCATCTGTGCATTTCATTCCAGTTACTAACTACAGTTACCTTAATAGAAAGATCATCAACTGAAGTATGAAACATAACATATTTATTTCTTCAAATCATCCTTACAGCAGAACCTAATTCTTATCCTTATTCATTTGTTCAAGTCACACCTTCTTCAATCACCAAACTCTCTCTCTGACTTCCTCCCCCTACTTGGGAACGAGCATCTAACTTCAAAGAGCTGTTAACTCTTTGTTACAGCACACTCATGAGTTACGATTACACCAATACCCATTGCCCTCTGTCAAACTTTCCTCACTCCTTTTTTTTTTTTAATTTTCCAAATTCACTGTAGCCTTACCAAAGCCACTCAAAACTATCAAGGTATCAAATCAAAAACTACAAAATCAGGAAACACCTATGCTCCTACAAGGGTTTCTCATGCTCACTTCTTCATTCAATTAAGATTTCACAACACCTACTCCTCTCTTTCTGAAAAAGACACAAGTATACAATTAAGTAAAACCCATCATCAGAATGATATACCTTGTCTGTCGGATCATGTAAGTATAAATTGTGCCATCAATAATCTTTTTCTGTAAATTAATCACATCCCCACAACTTGGGCTCTCATTGTTCTGTAAAAGTAAACCTAATTTCAATTCATGCAACCAACTCAGTGTCCTTCTGGGTCCCTCAACCACACAGGTTCTAATTCTTTTACTCTAGACAGTTTTCCACTTGCAAATCTGACTATGACACATTTCTCTTGCTCTATCATTTGGAATTAATTTATTACAAGCAATCCTACATGCACCAGTGTCACATAAAAAGGTAATTGGTGACCCATTTACCAATAAGGTTATTTCAGCTCAGTTATTTCATCAAAGGCCAATATCTCTTGTAAATTTAGGAGGACCTCTTCATCTAGAAACTCATCTGTTCCTTGATCAGCCTCTAAATCCTGTTTAGATGCTTCCTATCCTAGTCATGCTGAAGGTTGCTTTTTCTCAGGGCAATCTCTTGCTATATGGCCTTCTTTACCACAACGCCAGCAGCCTGATGTATTTTGCCTGTTTGCTCCTCTTCCTATTCTTCCTCCTCTCTGTCGTCTGCCCCTTTGTCCTCTAAAGCTACCTAGGCCCTTTCCACCTCGATAAAAGACCTCCTGTCCTACCTGTCCTACCTGACCTGTCCTGTCTATAGACCTCTGCTTCTTTTTATTTTCTATCTTCTCAGCATGGAGGGCGTGATTTACATACTCCTCCAGGGTACCTGTTGGCAGGCAAAGGAAATGTTTATTTACCCACTTATGAATTACCTCTCTTGAGCCTGCATGTAAAGCATTCTTCAACTGCTGTTGAAATGGCCCATTTACATTACCATTTTCCTGTAGCCCGCTGTGATTTTTAAACACAGCTGTCATTCTCACTTTGTGTTGCTCAAAAGTCTCATCATCCTTTTGTTTTACTCTTCCTATTTCAGTGTAATTTGCTCTATCTGACTTTTCGCATTCCTTTCCTTTGCTTATTTTGTTTTCATTCTCTTTTTGTTTCCTGTATCCCTCTTCTCTTTTTAAGGCTACCCTCATCCAATATTCTGTTTCCTCAAAGCCATTTTTCTTCATCTTTTTGGGGTCTTTTTCGTCTTTCCTATGATTGATCCCTGCAATGCGGCTATTTTTTGTGTATTTAACTGACCATTAAAGCCATGTTCAGTTATCCATGTATCTAAATACTGAGTTTTATCAGGATCCTGTTTTTCGATGAACTTCCAATCTCTACACTGCAGCGTATCCCTGGGTTTTATTTTACTACCTAATATCCCCATTTTAGAAAATTTGGACCAGTTTGTCAACACCTAAGGTGTTCTAAAAACTGGTTTCTCATCAGTAGGACAGCAACTCAAATTTCCTGTTGTGGTAATTCTCAATTCAACCTTTTCAGGTGGAGAATTATTGCCTTTGCATCCACACCAGTCTGCTGTGTACAACCCTACTGTATTACATCGGATAAAATACCAAGTGGTATTTGTAATCCCCAATCACACCGTTCACTCACTTTACATACGGTTTGCGCAAACATTCACACACGGAATTTAAGTGTACACACAGACTCCGCCGTCCTACTTTCTCCACGGAATTTCTCGGACTCCGCCGTCATATACCTGCCATTGACTAGTATTCACAGGGTTTTTTTATTTCTCACTCCACTGTCCTTCATGGACCTGCCATCGACTAGTATGCACAGGATTTCTTATCTATACACAATTTCTTTCTCTTTTCTCTATCTTTCTTTCTTTCTCTTTTCTTATTTCATCTCTACTTCATGTCTTTCTTTGCTTTTTTTTCTTTTTTATGTTTTATTTTTATTTATTTATTCTTAATGCTCATTTATTTATTCTGAACACTTATTTATTTATTCTTAACGCGCAATGACCTCCAGTCAGTCACTTCCCCCCTAAAAAAAAATATCTCACCACTGTTGTCTTCCCTCCATTGGATCGCCGTCAACCGTCAGATCCCAGCTGGTGGGGTGAGGTCCAGTCCTGGAAAAGGATTTTTAGGCTCTCTCTAGTGAGCCTGCCATGGCCATGGTCTTTCTGGAGTTCACCACACCCGCTGGAATCCTCAGGTATCTTGGCTTCCCGCTCGAAGGACCAAAATAATGTCAGGTTCAATCACCTAAGCATTCACTGAACAAAGGCAAAATGAATGAAAGGAAGACAAGAGTTGATCTTTTACTCGCGAGGAGAACGAACGGAGGTGTGCTCAGTTACATCTCCAACTTCGTTCTGGAGCACACTCCGCCGAGCCCTCTATTTTATTTGGGAAGTCCCTAAACAATACAATGTATTTGCACTAAGGAACGAAGGGGGGAGCACCAGCAGGAACATGTAAACATTTCAGACACAAGAGGAAAGACAGACATCAATGGCAGTCATTTACTGATTGAAAAGGCAGATATGCCTTTTAGTGCTCTGGCACTAAAGTCTCAGTCCTTTTGGTTCAGAGGTGTGTCTCGGCACACCTCCTTTGATGTTGTAGACGTTGATCCTGTCTTCAGGCATCCGCTTCTCTTGAAGTCTTCTCATCCATATGGTCAAACATAGGTCACACTGTGGAACAATTCTTTTGCAATACTAATAGAGTAAAATATGGGATAAAATATATCTTCAACCTAACAATAGTGTAAACTGACATACTGAAGACTGGACAGTCATTAATTTGATTGTCCAGTCTTTCCCTCATGAGATAATGCTTCACTTAGAAAATGTGTACAGCGCGAGCTGAAAATGCATTTGCAGTACTAAACTACCACATTTCTATAACAGCTTAATTCAACGTTTCCAATGTAAATTTCTTCCTTTATATAGTGTAAACTGACATACTGAAGACTGGACAGTCATTAATTTGATTGTCCAGTATTTCCCTTATGAGATATTGCCTCACTTTGCAAATGTGCACAGCGCAAGCTGAAAATGCATTTGCAGCACAATAAAAACCCAAACTTCTATAACAGCTAAACCAAACGTTTCCAATGAAAGATTCCACCTTTATATCGTGGAAAAAGACATCCTGAAGCCTGGACAGTCATTAATTTGATTGTCCAGTATTTCCCTTATGAGATAATGCCTCACATAGCAGAATCATAAAAACATGGACGTGATGGTAAACTGTCCATTGTGCCGATAGATGGTATTCTCATGAGGTTAGGCTTGCTATGGAGAGTGGCATGGGGGTTGTGTCTCATGGTTGGAATGGGAAAGATGTCAATTTGGGACACATCGTCAGTAGTGTTCCATCAAATCACTGGGTGTTTCGGCCTTTATCACTAGACACCCTCATCGATGGTGGCCAGCGGCCGGTTGATCACGCCCGCGCTTATGTCCCATGCCCAATTAACTGTGGTGGATGGTTCTGCCCTGGGTACTCAAGTGGGATGACGCAGATTAGTGGTGGGATGGGGAGGGGGGACGGGGGTCATGTTGCTGATCTATGAGCCCAGTAGGGGTCCTTCCTCTTCATCCAGATCCACTGGCTGCTTCTTTCAGCCGCTTTAGAGAGCGATCTGACTGTGTGCCGCAGAGCCTGTCCATGGATTCCCAGGTCTTTCAGCAGCTTGATGGTTGATGAGGCCAGAAACCCTCTGCATCCAACTTCGACGGGATAGACCTTGGCTTTCCACCCTCGTTGTTGTGCGTCCGCCGCCAGTTCAGTGTAGCGCAACTTCTTACGCTCATAGGCCTCTTCAACTGCATTTTCCCACGGGACTGTGAGCTCTGCAATGTAGACAGTCTTCAATGAATGGGACCACAGCACTAAGTCTGGCCTTAGGGTGGTGGTTGCAATCTCTGCTGGGAAGATTAGTTGCTGACCTATATCGACCAGCATCTTCCAATCCCGAGCCTTGGTTAGCTGACCAACTTCTGGCTTGAGAAAAGGATGGTTGGGCTTTTCCTGTCCCTCTCGGACAAATTTTGGTGCTGTAATGGTAGTGGTGGCTCTTAAGGGCAAGGAGTTGATGGTAGTTCTCCTGCTTTCAAGCACTGCTGCCAAGCTCTTGAGGACCTGGTTGTGCCTCCAGGTATAGCGGCCTTGTGTGAGGCTGGTCTTACAACCAGTCAGGATGTGTTTGAGAGTTGCTGGTGTTGGGCAGAGGGCACAGGTTGGATCTTCGCCATACCACTGGTGGAGGTTTTTTGGGGATGGCAGCACGTCATTGGTAGCTCTGATGATGAAGCTGATGTTGCTAGCTTCCATCTCCCAGAGATCCCTCCAGCCAAGCTTTCTTTTCTCCAGGCCTTCCCACCTCATCCACTGTCCCTGCTTGGCAAGCGAGACAGCCTTTGCAGACCTTTCAGCCTCTTCCTGGCGGCGCACCTCCTCCACGACCATTTTTTTCCTCTCTGCGGTTGAGGCCTTACACCAAGTTGGTTTGCTTGCTGTAAGGCCAAAGCCTCCTCTTCCCCTCTGGACGTGTCCCACAATATCGCTGTGCCTCAGGGCTGCTGTGGCATGCTGCACTGCACTGGATGGTGTCCATTTCCGTGCAGTTGACAGGGGTGGTGCCGTTTCACTGATGGTCCGGTCTCTGGAGTCCGTCAGCGTCATCTGTAGTCTCACTTTAGAGCACTTGTATTCTTCAGTGAGACTTGTGATGGGCAGTTCGAGGACTCCTTTGCCATAGAGGCTGATGTTATTCAGACAGCGTGGGACACCAAGCCACTGTTTCACATATACTGTGATGGCTCGCTCCATCTTCTCCACAGTTGTTAGTGGGACCTCGTAGACAGTGAGTGGCCACATCACGAGAGGGAGAAGCCCAAATTGCAGACACCAGAGCTTGAGCTTCCCTGGTAGTGGAGTCTTGTTGATGTTGTTCAGGTCGTTGATGATATCCTGTCTTAGCTGCTGCACCTGGTTTTTATCCTTAAGACTTGAGTCATACCATCTGCCCAGGCTTTTGACAGGTTGTTCTGCCACCGTTGGTATTGGTTCGTCACCAATGCAGAACTTCACGTCTTTTAGCTCTCCCTTGATTATCGAGATGCTACGTGACTTGTTCGGCTTGATTTTCATCCGGGCCCAGCTGATGTTTTCCTGCAGCTTACCAAGTAGCCGCCTGGTGCAAGCTGCAGTGGTGGTCAGAGTGGTCATGTCGTCCATATATACTCGGACGGTGGAAGGCGGATCCCGTTCCTGGTTCGCTCACCCCGCCACCCATTTTGAGGCCCTGATGATGACCTCCATGGCCATTGTAAAGGCCAGGGGTGAGATCGTGCAACCTGCCATGATGCCTACTTCTACTTGCTGCCATGATGTTTTGAAGTCGGGTGTTGTGAAGCACAGCTGCAGGTCTTCAAAGTAGAATTTTACCAAGGTAGTGATGGATGTTGGAACGCGGAAGAAGTTGAAGGACTCCCAGAGAAGGCTATGCGGAACTGAACCAAAGGCATTGGCTAGGTCGAGAAAGATGACATGAAGATCCCCTTTGTTCTTCTTCGCTGCTTGAATCTGATGCCAGATCATACTGGTGTGCTCCAAGCAGCCAGAGAATCCAGAAATTCCAGCCTTTTGTACGGATGTGTCAATGTACTCGTTTTTTCTCCAGGTAGGTGGTGTGTGTCAAGACGCTGAAAAAGATTTTCCCTTCAACGTTGAGAAGGCTGATTGGCCGAAATTGACTGATATCAGCGTCCTTCTCTTTTGGAATTAGTACACCTCCAGCCCTTCGCCATGCCTTTGGTATTATCCCCTTCTGCCAGACGATTCTCATTAGCCTCCAAAGATAGCGTAGGACATCTGGTGAGTTCTTGTAGAGCTTATATGACACTCCATTTGGTCCTGGTGCAGATCCTGATCTTGCACGCCCACCATGTTCTCCACTTCTTTCCATTTTGGAGGGCCGGTCTCGATGTTGACCTCTGGTGGTCGAATGGGGGGGATATCATGTGGGATGGCTAGCTGTTCATGCCTTTTCGTGTCTTGGTAGACCTTTTCCAGGTGCTCTTCAAGTTCCTTCTTTGAAGTTTGCAGGAACCCGCTTTTGTCCTTAGCGAAGAGATCTTTGACAAACTTGAAGGGATTTTTATAGAACAGGGTTCTTGTGTGTTCCTTCTTCCTGCGAAGTTTCCTCAAGTTCTCTGCTCTTCGTAAGGTTTTCAACCGGAGCTTGATGTCCCCATGGAGCAGCATGAGACCTTCTCTCTCTGGATCAGAGGCTTTTCTCCACTGTTTCCGCAGGTCCCTTCTTTCCCTGATCAGTCTCTCTATCTCTTGTTGCCTCCTAGGTTTGGTTGGTGGTGGTATTTTGTTGGTGGTTTTCCAGCTGTTCACTCCAAAGCGCTCCTCTCCATAGTGGTAGATGATGTCACCGATGTGTTCCAGCTTTCTCTCTGCAGTGCCCACTTGTTGCTCCAACATTTTCACCAGGTCGTTATTGACGGTTTCCCACTCTCTCTTCTCAATAGTTTTGGGCCACCTCACACTCTGTCTGTGCCCTTTGATCTTGTTCTCTTTGGGAGGTCTCTGTGGCTGAGTGGGTTCTACCTCCTGCAATTCTGTGTTTATAATACCCTCCTCAGTGACAGGGGGGCTGATGCTCTGCGAACTTTGGGTTTTTTCCCGTCGCTGTGCTTCACTCGACTGATTTGACGCATTACTTCGTAAGAAGTATTGGTCAATGCGAGGCCCTTGACTCGGCTTTCCCAAACACCACTTCTTTCCTTGGTGGATCTTCAACCCTGTAACTGATGTTACTTTTGCCCAGCCACAGGTGCAGACCTGAAGTGAGTGTCCTGCTGCCATTGTCTCATGCACCGTGTTCTTGCTCGTAGTCATGTTTGTTCCTAGGTCTGTAACCGTGTGGTCAGTCATTGAGCCATCTTGCGCCCCCGCTCTCGCAGGCTGTAGGGGTGTCATTCTTTGTAGACTTTCTGTAGCACTTGGCGGGTGTCTCCAACAAACTGAACACAGTGTCAGAGACTGCCAGCATGGGTAGCTAGCCCATGTCAGCCCCAGTGGGGTCTATTCCCTCCTGTCAGCAGTCTCTCCAGGCTGTCACACAGACTTTTTCTAAGTGTTGCTGTATCTCATGAAGGAAATACTGGACAAAGAAATTAATGACTTCCCAGGCTTCAGGATGCATTTTTACACTATATAAATGTGGAAATTTACATTGGAAACGTTTGGTTTAGCTGTTAATGAAGTTTCGTTTTTTTAGTGCTGCAAATTCATTGTCTGCTGGCGCTGTACACATTTTCTAAGTGTTGCAATATCTCATGAAGGAAATACTGGACAATCAAATTAATGACTTTCCAGGCTTCAGGATGCCTTTCTACACTATATAAAGGTGGAAATTTACATTGGAAACGTTTGGTTTAGCTGTTATAAAAGTTTGTTTTTTTAGTGCTGTAAATGCATTCTCAGCTCGCGCTGTACACATTTGCTATGTGAGGCATTATCTCATAAGGGAAATACTGGACAATCAAATTAATGACTTCCCAGGCTTCAGGATGCCTTTTTACACTATATAAAGGTGGAAATTTACATTGGAAACGTTTGGTTTAGCTGTTATAAAAGTTTGGTTTTTTAGTGCTGTAAATGCATTTTCAGCTCGCGCTGTACACATTTGCTATGTGAGGCATTATCTCAAAAGGGAAATACTGGACAATCAAATTAATGACTTCCCAGGCTTCAGGATGCCTTTTTACACTATATAAAGGTGGAAATTTACATTGGAAACGTTTGGTTTAGCTGTTATAAAAGTTTGGTTTTTTAGTGCTGTAAATGCATTTTCAGCTCGCGCTGTACACATTTGCTATGGTGAGGCATTATCTCATAAGGGAAATACTGGACAATCAAATTAATGACTTCCCAGGCTTCAGGATGTCTTTTTACACTATATAAAGGTGGAAATTTACATTGGAAACGTTTGGTTTAGCTGTTATAAAAGTTTGTTTTTTTTGTGCTGTAAATGCATTTTCAGCTCACGCTGTACACATTTGCTATGAGAGGCATTATCTCATAAGGGAAATATTGGACAATCAAATTAATGACTGCCCAGGCTTCAGGATGCCTTTCTACACTATATAAAGGTGGAAATTTACATTGGAAACGTTTGGTTTAGCTGTTAATGAAGTTTCGTTTTTTTAGTGCTGCAAATTCATTGTCTGCTGGCGCTGTACACTTTTTCTAAGTGTTGCAATATCTCATGAAGGAAATACTGGACAATCAAATTAATGACTTTCCAGGCTTCAGGATGCCTTTCTACACTATATAAAGGTGGAAATTTACATTGGAAACGTTTGGTTTAGCTGTTATAAAAGTTTGGTTTTTTAGTGCTGTAAATGCATTTTCAGCTCGCGCTGTACACATTTGCTATGAGAGGCATTATCTCATAAGGGAAATATTGGACAATCAAATTAATGACTGCCCAGGCTTCAGGATGTCTTTTTACACTATATAAAGGTGAAAATTTACATTGGAAACGTTTAGTTTAGCTGTTATAAAAGTTTGTTTTTTTAGTGCTGTAAATGCATTTTCAGCTCGCGCTGTACACATTTGCTATGTGAGGCATTATCTCATAAGGGAAATACTGGACAATCAAATTAATGACTTCCCAGGCTTCAGGATGCCTTTTTACACTATATAAATGTGGAAATTTACATTGGAAACGTTTGGTTTAGCTGGAAATGAAGTTTCGTTTTTTTAGTGCTGCAAATTCATTGTCTGCTGGCGCTGTACACTTTTTCTAAGTGTTGCAATATCTCATGAAGGAAATACTGGACAATCAAATTCATGACTTTCCAGGCTTCAGGATGCCTTTCTACACTATATAAAGGTGGAAATTTACATTGGACACGTTTGGTTTAGCTGTTATAAAAGTTTGGTTTTTTAGTGCTGTAAATGCATTTTCAGCTCGCACTGTACACATTTGCTATGTGAGGCATTATCTCATAAGGGAAATACTGGACAATCAAATTAATGACTTCCCAGGCTTCAGGATGCCTTTTTACACTATATAAAGGTGGAAATGTACATTGGAAACGTTTGGTTTAGCTGTTATAAAAGTTTGGTTTTTTAGTGCTGTAAATGCATTTTCAGCTCGCGCTGTACTCATTTGCTATGTGAGGCATTATCTCATAAGGGAAATACTGGACAATCAAATTAATGACTTCCCAGGGTTCAGGATGCCTTTTTACACTATATAAATGTGGAAATTTACATTGGAAACGTTTGGTTTAGCTGTTAATGAAGTTTCGTTTTTTTAGTGCTGAAAATTCATTGTCTGCTGGCGCTGTACACTTTTTCTAAGTGTTGCAATATCTCATGAAGGAAATACTGGACAATCAAATTAATGACTTTCCAGGCTTCAGGATGCCTTTCTACACTATATAAAGGTGGAAATTTACATTGGAAACGTTTGGTTTAGCTGTTATAAAAGTTTGGTTTTTTAGTGCTGTAAATGCTATGTGAGGCATTATCTCATAAGGGAAATATTGGACAATCAAATTAATGACTGCCCAGGCTTCAGGATGTCTTTTTTACACTATATAAAGGTGGAAATTTACATTGGAAACGTTTAGTTTAGCTGTTATAAAAGTTAGTTTTTTTAGTGCTGTAAATGCATTTTCAGCTCGCGCTGTACACATTTGCTATGTGAGGCATTATCTCATAAGGGAAATACTGGACAATCAAATTAATGACTTCCCAGGCTTCAGGATGCCTTTTTACACTATATAAATGTGGAAATTTACATTGGAAACGTTTGGTTTAGCTGTTAATGAAGTTTCGTTTTTTTAGTGCTGCAAATTCATTGTCTGCTGGCGCTGTACACTTTTTCTAAGTGTTGCAATATCTCATGAAGGAAATACTGGACAATCAAATTAATGACTTCCCAGGCTTCAGGATGCCTTTTTACACTATATAAATGTGGAAATTTACATTGGAAACGTTTGGTTTAGCTGTTAATGAAGTTTCGTTTTTTTAGTGCTGCAAATTCATTGTCTGCTGTCGCTGTACACTTTTTCTAAGTGTTGCAATATCTCATGAAGGAAATACTGGACAATCAAATTAATGACTTTCCAGGCTTCAGGATGCCTTTTTACACTATATAAAGGTGTAAATTTACATTGGAAACGTTTGGTTTAGCTGTTATAAACGTTTGTTTTTTTAGTGCTGTAAATGCATTTTCAGCTCGCGCTGTACACATTTGCTATGTGAGGCATTATCCCATAAGGGAAATACTGGACAATCAAATTAATGACTTACCAGGCTTCAGGAGACCTTTTTACACTATATAGAGGTGGAAATTTACATTGGAAACGTTTAGTTTAGCTGTTATAAAAGTTTGTTTTTTTAGTGCTGTAAATGCATTTTCAGCTCGCGCTGTACACATTTGCTATGTGAGGCATTATCTCATAAGGGAAATAATGGACAATCAAAT
>NW_028283918.1:0-25999 GCF_059441095.1 Idiotropiscis lumnitzeri
GCACAACATGAACATTACAAATCAGCAATCACTGACCACTGCAAAAGGGAAAACCACATCATGGACCGGGAGAAGGGCAGGGTCATCCGCACCGAAGAGAACAAACAACAGCGCTGGATCAGAGAGGCCATTGAGATCTGCAAGCGAGGCATAAAAACCATGAACAGAGACAAGGGAGCCTTCATCCTCTCTACCACCTGGAGCAGCATTTTGGCGGAGTGAACGGACAGCGGGGGGCGTGACTTGCCTTCATTCTTGTGACAGGTAAGTCACGCCCTCATGGAACATCAGCTGATAAAGACGGGCCACAAGACACCATCATGTGACACTCTGAAGAAGGCGAAAGACTTTCGTATTGTGACATCCTCAAGGCCTAAACACTCATCCGAGCAAATGTAAGGTAGATTTTGTTAACCTGCCCGGAGAAAAACATCAACGAAAATAATTTGTATTTGTTTTAACCAGTTGGTGGCGCTACCACTGCGATCAAAAATAAGTTGGCAGCCGTCTTCAGGGCCTGAATATCCTCAAATGTGAAAAATTTCGAGAAGATGGATCATCTGAATCATTTTGCAGGAACTTTTGTTGCCACGGAGAATAATCAGACTCTGCGGCACCGTAATAGCCACGCCCTTCGAAGGAAAGTCACAAAAATAGGGATAGAGTAAGATCAATGTCTTGAGTCTTTTCTAGCCAATTTTCAATCAGATTCGTTAAAAGGGCACCGTGCAGTACGTCAAAATGTAAAAAATGATATTGATTGGCGCAAGGTGTATAACTGAATATAAACATATAGATGTCTTCAGGTACAGACTCTTTATGTACATGTGAAGTTTTGGATTTTTAGCAGCATGTGCAGGAGAGTTATTAAGCATTTTGTCCATTGCGGCGAAGGAAATCTTAACTGAAAACTTTGATGCCCCGCCCCCGTCATATAGTATTTCGGAAACAAAAAATTTTAGCCCCAGTGTTTGTGCCAGGTCTTCAGATGCTACAGACAGAATTTTAAGGCAATCAGATGAAGCCTTTAGGATCAGGGTGCAAAAGAATGACCCCTGTAAACATGCAAAAAAGGGCAAAAGTCGGACTTTCAAAAATTCATAACTCACTTCCTGTTCATATTAGACGTTAAAATATCAAATTTTTCGCCATGCCCGATGAGACTGCCAAGTTTGGTGAGTTTTTGTGCATGTTTCGGGGGTCAAAAATGCGATCGAACAATCGGAAAAATAATAATAATAATAATTTCTACAAAAACAATAGGGACTTCGCAGCGGTCGCTGCTCAGGCCCTAATAATAATAATAATAATAATAATAAAAGTAATAATATTTTCTACAAAAACAATAGGGACCTCGCCGCGGTCGCTGCTCGGGCCCCAATAATAATTTCTACACAAAGTCCATTGTGGTGACCCGCCCCCTTTTAAGTAAATTCAAAATGGCCGACTTCCTGTAAAACCTAGCTCATTGCTCCAAGAGACTTTTTTGTAGGTCTTGGTCTTATACATACAGTGAACCCTCGCTACTTCGCGGTTCACCTTTCGCGGGTTCAGTGCTTCGCGGGTCTAAAAAATATTCGGGGGCATTGTAGTTTCGCCGAGCGGCACGACGGGGCGCTGGAGCGGTTAGACGGCCGGCATGCGCCGAAGAAGAGCGTGGGCGAAGAGGAGAGTGGACGAAGAAGAGCACGTTCCCCCGGACACGATCGGTGGCGACGTTTCGCGCGGTTCGGACCGTACCAGAGCTCCGGCCAGCGTGCGTGGCAGTTAAGTCGTAGAGGAGCACCTTCCCCGGGCACGGGCGGTGCCAAGCGGCCCCTAAGTTTAACCGAATGGAAGCTCCGGGGGAGGAGGACGGGCGTGTGTCACAGTTAAGCCAAATTGGAGCACCTCTTCTGCCCGGGCACGAGCGGAGCGCGAGGCTGTCAGTTATGAATGAATAAATGAATAAATAAATAAAGAATGCCACCTTTCATTTCACAGGGCACACCGGACGGCGTACCAGCAGGTAAAAGTCGGAGTAATTAAATAAATACAAAAAGAATGGCTGGGGAATAAAAAAATAATACGTTTTAATAATAATTTGTTTTTTTTGTTATAACATGAATTTCACTCTCTCTCTCCCCGTATATATATATATATATATATATATATATATATATATTTATTATATATATTGTATATTTTTTTTAAGCATTTTTGAAGGTGCGCCGCTACTTCGCGGATTTTCAGTTTTCGCGGATGGTCTCGGTCCCCATTAACCGCGATAACAGAGAGTTCACTGTACTCCATAAAATTTACAAAAAGCGAGGTGAAACATTCAACCAGAGCTGCTTTTTTTTAACATTTCTCGAGGGCCATGGCGAGCCATTTCAAAAAAGCTGCACAACTAACGTATAAAATATTGATAAATTTGCTCGGCCTGATGTGTGTGTAAAGTTTTACGAGTTGTCGTTCATATTTAGAACCTCATAATCAGCTTTGTTTTATTGCCGAACAGTGCAATGCCACTCCCACAACTTTTCACGAAAAATCACGAATTTCGTATTGTGACATCCTCATGGCCGAAACAGTCATCCGAGCATATATGAGGGCGACCTTGTTGAGTTGCACGGAGAAAAACATCCAAGAAAATAACTTGTATTAGCTTTTACCAGTTGGTGGCGCTACTACTACGATGTAAAATAAGTTGGTAGATGTCTTCAGGGCTGAGGTATCCTCAAATGTGTACAACTTCGAGAAGATAGGATCATCTGAGTCATGTTGCCGGAGCTTTTGTTGCCACAGAGTACAATCGGACTTTTCAGCACCTTAATAGCCACGCCTTTTGCCAAAACGTCACAAAATTCGGCAGAGAGTAAGATCATTGTCTTGAGTCTTTTCTGACTAATTTTCAGTCGGATTTGTCAAAAGGGCACCGTGCAGTACGTGAAAATTAAAATAAAAACAAATTTTTGATTCCACTTGGCGGCACTGTGTGTATAACAAAATAATAACATTAAGATGTCTTCAGGTCGGGACGTTTTATTTACAGGTGAAGGTTTGGATTTTTAGGAGCATGTGCAGGGGAGTTATTAAGCATTCGTTTATTTGTATTAGGTTCATTTTGTCTTCTTATTATTGATATTTGACTGATTCATTAAAAGCAGACAATTATGTTTTAGGTAAATTTTTTACCTGACATGTTTCGGCGAGTCTTTCGCCTTCTTCAGAGTGTCGCATGATGGTGTCTTGAGACCCGTCTTTATCAGCTGATGTTCCATGAGGGTGTGACTTACCTGTCAAAAAAATGAAAAATCAGAGCAGTCAAAGAACAAGCACAACATGAACATTACAAATCAGCAATCACTGACCACTGCAAAAGGGAAAACCACATCATGGACCGGGAGAAGGGCAGGGTCATCCGCACCGAAGAGAACAAACAACAGCGCTGGATCAGAGAGGCCATTGAGATCTGCAAGCGAGGCATAAAAACCATGAACAGAGACAAGGGAGCCTTCATCCTCTCTACCACCTGGAGCAGCATTTTGGCGGAGTGAACGGACAGCGGGGGGCGTGACTTGCCTTCATTCTTGTGACAGGTAAGTCACGCCCTCATGGAACATCAGCTGATAAAGACGGGCCACAAGACACCATCATGTGACACTCTGAAGAAGGCGAAAGACTTTCGTATTGTGACATCCTCAAGGCCTAAACACTCATCCGAGCAAATGTAAGGTAGATTTTGTTAACCTGCCCGGAGAAAAAAATCAACGAAAATAATTTGTATTTGTTTTAACCAGTTGGTGGCGCTACCACTGCGATCAAAAATAAGTTGGCAGCCGTCTTCAGGGCCTGAATATCCTCAAATGTGAAAAATTTCGAGAAGATGGATCATCTGAATCATTTTGCAGGAACTTTTGTTGCCACGGAGAATAATCAGACTCTGCGGCACCGTAATAGCCACGCCCTTCGAAGGAAAGTCACAAAAATAGGGATAGAGTAAGATCAATGTCTTGAGTCTTTTCTAGCCAATTTTCAATCAGATTCGTTAAAAGGGCACCGTGCAGTACGTCAAAATGTAAAAAATGATATTGATTGGCGCAAGGTGTATAACTGAATATAAACATATAGATGTCTTCAGGTACAGACTCTTTATGTACATGTGAAGTTTTGGATTTTTAGCAGCATGTGCAGGAGAGTTATTAAGCATTTTGTCCATTGCGGCGAAGGAAATCTTAAGTGAAAACTTTGAAGCCCCGCCCCCGTCATATAGTATTTCGGAAACAAAAAATTTTAGCCCCAGTGTTTGTCCCAGGTCTTCAGATGCTACAGACAGAATTTTAAGGCAATCAGATGAAGCCTTTAGGATCAGGGTGCAAAAGAATGACCCCTGTAAACATGCAAAAAAGGGCAAAAGTCGGACTTTCAAAAATTCATAACTCACTTCCTGTTCATATTAGACGTTAAAATATCAAATTTTTCGCCATACCCGATGAGACTGCCAAGTTTGGTGAGTTTTTGTGCATGTTTCGGGGGTCAAAAATGCGATCGAACAATCGGAAAAATAATAATAATAATAATTTCTACAAAAACAATAGGGACTTCGCAGCGGTCGCTGCTCAGGCCCTAATAATAATAATAATAATAATAATAAAAGTAATAATATTTTCTACAAAAACAATAGGGACCTCGCCGCGGTCGCTGCTCGGGCCCCAATAATAATTTCTACACAAAGTCCATTGTGGTGACCCGCCCCCTTTTAAGTAAATTCAAAATGGCCGACTTCCTGTAAAACCTAGCTCATTGCTCCAAGAGACTTTTTTGTAGGTCTTGGTCTTATACATACAGTGAACCCTCGCTACTTCGCGGTTCACCTTTCGCGGGTTCAGTGCTTCGCGGGTATAAAAAATATTCGGGGGCATTGTAGTTTCGCCGAGCGGCACGACGGGGCGCTGGAGCGGTTAGACGGCCGGCGTGCGCCGAAGAAGAGCGTGGGCGAAGAGGAGAGTGGACGAAGAAGAGCACGTTCCCCCGGACACGATCGGTGGCGACGTTTCGCGCGGTTCGGACCGTACCAGAGCTCCGGCCAGCGTGCGTGGCAGTTAAGCCGTAGAGGAGCACCTTCCCCGGGCACGGGCGGTGCCAAGCGGCCCCTAAGTTTAACCGAATGGAAGCTCCGGAGGAGGAGGGCATGCTCGCGTCACAGTAAGCCGAAGAGGAGCACCTTCCCCGGGCACGGGCGGTTCCAAGCGGCCCCTAAGTTTAACCGAATGGAAGCTCCGGAGGAGGAGGGCATGCTCGCGTCACAGTAAGCCGAAGAGGAGCACCTTCCCCGGGCACGGGCGGTGCCAAGCGGCCCCTAAGTTTAACCGAATGGAAGCTCCGGGGGAGGAGGACGGGCGTGTGTCACAGTTAAGCCAAATTGGAGCACCTCTTCTGCCCGGGCACGAGCGGAGCGCGAGGCTGTCAGTTATGAATGAATAAATGAATAAATAAATAAAGAATGCCACCTTTCATTTCACAGGGCACACCGGACGGCGTACCAGCAGGTAAAAGTCGGAGTAATTAAATAAATACAAAAAGAATGGCTGGGGAATAAAAAAATAATACGTTTTAATAATAATTTGGTTTTTTTGTTATAACATGAATTTCACTCTCTCTCTCCCCGTATATATATATATATATATATATATATATATATATATATATATATATATATATATATTTATTATATATATTGTATATTTTTTTTAAGCATTTTTGAAGGTGCGCCGCTACTTCGCGGATTTTCAGTTTTCGCGGGTGGTCTCGGTCCCCATTAACCGCGATAACCGAGGGTTCACTGTACTCCATAAAATTTACAAAAAGCGAGGTGAAACACTCAACCAGAGCTGCTTTTTTTTAACATTTCTCGAGGGCCATGGCGAGCCATTTCAAAAAAGCTGCACAACTAACGTATAAAATATTGATAAATTTGCTCGGCCTGATGTGTGTGTAAAGTTTTACGAGTTGTCGTTCATATTTAGAACCTCATAATCAGCTTTGTTTTATTGCCGAACAGTGCAATGCCACTCCCACAACTTTTCACGAAAAATCACGAATTTCGTATTGTGACATCCTCATGGCCGAAACAGTCATCCGAGCATATATGAGGGCGACCTTGTTGAGTTGCACGGAGAAAAACATCCAAGAAAATAACTTGTATTAGCTTTTACCAGTTGGTGGCGCTACTACTACGATATAAAATAAGTTGGTAGATGTCTTCAGGGCTGAAGTATCCTCAAATGTGTACAACTTCGAGAAGATAGGATGATCTGAGTCATGTTGCCGGAGCTTTTGTTGCCACAGAGTACAATCGGACTTTTCAGCACCTTAATAGCCACGCCTTTTGCCAAAACGTCACAAAATTCGGCAGAGAGTAAGATCATTGTCTTGAGTCTTTTCTGACTAATTTTCAGTCGGATTCGTCAAAAGGGCACCGTGCAGTACGTGAAAATTAAAATAAAAACAAATTTTTGATTCCACTTGGCGGCACTGTGTGTATAACAAAATAATAACATTAAGATGTCTTCAGGTCGGGACGTTTTATTTACAGGTGAAGGTTTGGATTTTTAGGAGCATGTGCAGGGGAGTTATTAAGCATTCATTTATTTGTATTAGGTTCATTTTGTCTTCTTATTATTGATATTTGACTGATTCATTAAAAGCAGACAATTATGTTTTAGGTTAATTTTTTACCTGACATGTTTCGGCGAGTCTTTCGCCTTCTTCAGAGTGTCGCATGATGGTGTCTTGAGACCCGTCTTTATCAGCTGATGTTCCATGAGGGTGTGACTTACCTGTCAAAAAAATGAAAAATCAGAGCAGTAAAAGAACAAGCACAACATGAACATTACAAATCAGCAATCACTGACCACTGCAAAAGGGAAAACCACATCATGGACCGGGAGAAGGGCAGGGTCATCCGCACCGAAGAGAACAAACAACAGCGCTGGATCAGAGAGGCCATTGAGATCTGCAAGCGAGGCATAAAAACCATGAACAGAGACAAGGGAGCCTTCATCCTCTCTACCACCTGGAGCAGCATTTTGGCGGAGTGAACGGACAGCGGGGGGCGTGACTTGCCTTCATTCTTGTGACAGGTAAGGCACGCCCTCATGGAACATCAGCTGATAAAGACAGGTCACAAGACACCATCACAGGGTTCGAAGTTAACTTTAAAAACTGCTTGCCCATAGGGCAAGTGCCACTAAAATTTGCCTTGCCCGAGTGGCCAAATTACTTGCCCAACTTGGGCAAGTGACAATTTTTTTTCTCTTGCCCTGAGTGACTTTTTGTATGACAAAGTGTCTAATTACAAATTGCATGAATTTTTTGTTCGGACAGTTCCCGCCTAGAAAGAATTAAAAATACGTTACAATCATAAGGGTTGCTTATAGAAAAATGTATCATGTATTAACACATTAATTAGGTGTCTGCTGACCCAGGATTATGTTATTGTTATGTTATGTTATATATGAAAGAGAATGTGGAATGACACTGAACGATGGAAGGTGGAAGGATGTGGAAAGATTGTGAATGACATTGAATGATTTGGAATGACACTGAAAGATTTTGAATAATACTGAATGACACTGAATGAAGTAAAACTTTCTGGGAACGGGCCAATTCAAGATAGCTGCCGCACTGTGGGGGAGGCTTTGGTACCAAATTTGGAAAGAGACCCAAACGGTTGGGTCCATTTTATATCAGTGTGGGGGTGAAACGTTGGTCTCGGCGGAGCTGTCTGAATATTGGAGAAGTTAGAAGACAAAGTAAAACAGAACAATTAAAATCACTCTTCAAATACATATTGTTTGGTGGGCAGAGCATGATTTACAGCTCACCATTTTATTGCATGCACCAAGCATGTTATACATTTTTCTGTCCATGGGATGGCGTAGTCAAGAAAAATGAAGCATCTCGAAGCCCATTCGTGTGTGAAGTATTTCCCTGCAGGGCTTGGCTGCTTTATGGGGCTTCATTTTGCCATCACTAGTTTTAGATAGTTTTAATTTTTGAAAGAGCATTTTTGTTTTAGTATTAAGGTAGGCCAGAAATGGAATGAAATGCAGAGATAGAAATGACACAGGAAAAATTTGGCTAGAAGGGCTATAATTTTCATTAAAGCAGAGAAGAAAATAGAAACTACAAAAAACATTGATGTGTACTTGTCCACTTTAAGGTAGAACTGGTTGAAGTGAAATGAGTCACAAGATTGGAAAAATAGGAAATAAAATAGAATTAACATGTTCATTTTTGTGATAAGAAATTTGTGATTAGGTGAAAAGGGGAAAAAAAAGAGAATTACAGGCTTTTCAAATAAAACAACCTAATTTAAATTGGCCAACTTGTAAAATGGAAAAGAAAATTCTAAATTATGCACAGAAAGCATGAACGTGTTGGGCAGAAGGAAGGAAAAAGAAAAGAAAGAAAGGAGGAAGCAGTAAGTCTTGTTACAAAACATTAACTTTTCAGGACGAGTTGTGGTAGCAATGGAGGATCACGTGACGTAAAAAGTCAAACATAAAAGTGTGTGTAGAAGGAGTTCTACATCAACATGCGTTTTACTCATTAGGCCGTGATACACTGACAAAATTGGACTTCAATAGAATTAATAAGCACGGGCGAATTCAAACAAACGTCAAAACTTTAAAGGGGCGCATTGTCAGTGATAAGAAAGAGAAAAGATATTGCCAGACCACTTTTCTGTAAAAACTTTCCTTGGGACGCCTCGGTGACCCCCATTAAATCCCTGACCCTTCATAGATAAAGTTGAGGCCCAGTGCCTCTCAGGGCTGTAATTTATGTGGCAGAGAAAGGTCCAACAAGCCTTGGTAATCTTTAAAACAGTATCGTCATGGCCATGGAATGGGTTGTGTATGTTGGAACTTGTGAAGATACACTACAAGATTGTATCGACAAAGCATCTTAACGCACTACCAAATTATTATAAGCCATTTGAGCAAAACAGTGACTGCAAAAAATGACTTCATTAGCCTGGGTTACTGCAGGAACCAGGGCAAAATGAATTCATTTGCATATTTAGTCACAACAATTTGGATTTCGTGGCAGAGAACCACTTAGAGTGTGATTAAGAGCTTTCACTGCTGCTTTAAGGAATCAAAAAATTACATTCTTTTCCCACCACATTCACATTGCACGCCGGCCTAATTGTCACAGGGACACATTATACTGATAAGTTGCGGTGCATTTCAGCCCAGCGTCATTTTTTCCCCGCATCATCTAGGAGGCGCCACACGACTGTGGAGCCGTCCAAATTATCACCAAACCGCGACTTGACCTTCCTCCCGACTGGAGGAACTCAGACTTGTAACACAGACCAGGTGCGCATTCCAGACTGATAAGAAGTAAAAGTGTTTGAGAACCAAGGTCGCAGCCTGAAATCAAACTGACTTTTATGCGATGGGAGTACTAACATTGTGATACCAACGGATAAGAGATTGTTAGGATAAGCAGGAAGAGCGTAGGCGGGTGTGAGCTAATTAAAATTTGGGGTTTCCCATCTTGTATGAGTTGTATGGTTACAATGTGGACTGACAGTCAAGATAAATGTTCATGCGTTCTGTCGACATTGGGCTTTAAAAACCACAACAGGAAAAGAAAAGTTGTGCATAAAGCACGTCTAAAATAGTTATTTGTGAACGCAAAATTCACTTAACAGAAAATGACACAATTACAATTGGAAACTGCCTCGCCTTTATATCGACACAGCGCAGCTAAAAGGGAAAATGAACACACCCCCACACGCACACACACGCAGAAAATCAACTTGACAATTTGATCCCACGCCAGGGAAAAAGGTACCAGTAATTGAACGCACAAATTGGGAGAACAAAGGTGCAAACATTGCTGAGGACAGGATCAGCAAATTGGCAGATGGCAAATCCTGGCTGCCTAATTCATTGATTGGAAAAGTAATAAGAGTGACACACGAGCATAACCATGAGTCAAGAGAGGGGTAGTATGATATGAAATTGTTCCCACATACAGACTTTTCAACAAAAAACTTTTTTTTAGACAGTGTTATTTGTTTGAGATGCAATATTGTTTGGTTGTAATTCATATGTTTTCAAAATGGATTAAGTTGTTTCCGACAACATATGTTGATGCTAAAACAGTTGGAAAAAGTGTTGTGTAATCAAATTGTCAGGTTCAATCACCTAAGCATTCACTGAACATAGGCTAAATGAATGGAAGGAAGACAAGAGTTGATCTTTTACTCGCGAGGAGAACGAACAGAGGTGTGCTCAGTTACATCTCCAAATTCGTTCTGGAGCACACTCCGCCGAGCCCTCTATTTTATTAGGGAAGTCCCTAACAATACAATGTATTTGCACTAAGAGATGAAGGGGGGAGCACCAGCAGGAACATGTAAACATCTCAGACACAAGAGGAAAGACAGACATCAATGGCAGTCATCCACTGATTGAAAAGGCAGATATGCCCTTTTAGTGCTCTGGTACTAAAGTCTCAGTCCTTTTGTTTCAGAGGTGTGTCTCAGCACACCTCCTTTGATGTTGCAGACGTTGATCCAGTCTTCAGGCATCCGCTTCTCTGTGAAGTCTTCTCATCCATATGGTCAAACATGGGTCACGCTGTGGAACAATTCTTTTGCAATACTAATAGAGTAAAATATGGGATAAAATACATCTTCAACCTAACACAAATTATCCTGACATTTGGAATTTCAAGAAGTGATTTGAAGTGAAAATTATGCATTTTGTGAATGATGTTGTAACAAGTGGGACAGTTGTTGCAAAATTGACTCAAAGCGTCATTGTGCATACAGTCTGCAGGACTTGTGGAACGCACTAATGGGACTGTTAAGGGCAGACTTATCAAGAATATGAGGGAAAAAAAGGAGACAATGACCAGACTGTGTTTCAATCACAGCAATGAGGATAGTGCCAGCCGAAGTTAGGACACTATCCCCTATCGACTCTCAGGTTCATCAGAACCACCAGCGACTGGCACATCAGTCCCAGTCCACATGGGAAACATGTTTTGCCCAAAAAAAAAAAAAAAAAAAAAAAAGACGCAATTACTGGCCAGTGTGTTCTGATCCACAGAGAAATCACGTCCGTGTGGGAGACCAACTCTTCTTCAAGGTGCTGAAACGACTTCGTTGGGACAAGTGAATGCTGAGATGGCCCTCGCCAGATGATTGCAGTGACCCCGACGGCAGCAAAGGTCGCGGGGCGTGGCAGCTGGATCCACCAGTTGCAGTACAAGCTTCTCCGGTTTCCAGCTAAAGGCCGAGCAACGCGAATCCCTCGAACAGGAGCCCACCTGAGTCACAATATCGGACCACACGCACATCGGAACCGCACAACCAGCCACAGATACGAATGTTGAAGCCACAGAACAAAAAGATTAGATATTGTTTGGAAATTAATGACGTACATAAAGAATTTTAGCCTTGATTGGAGAACATTACTGCATTTACATTTTTAATAAAATGAAACAATTATTGATGTTATGACCACTACGAAGAATTTGAAAGACAATATATCGGGATAATTATGGTTTTCATTTTTGTTATGTGTAGTCTGTTCATGTTGCATTATTCTTATGACAAAGATGATTATTAACTGCATGTTTGTTGCCCAAATGTACCATTACAACCTGATTGATGTTGAGAATGACGAATTCGAACTGGACAATGACAAACTCGAACTGGACACTGAAACCTAAATAACACATGGACCCTTTTGCCCCTGCCCCCACACATGCACACACATACACCACACACGAAGATCCGGGAGGTAAAGACGGCTGTCCCCTCCTACAACGAGGCAAGGGCCTCCATCAAGTCGCCGCAGAGACAAGCTCTGCGTGGAGACAAGCTCTGCGTGGAGACAGTTTTGTTATTTTTCACTAGGTATATTGAAGTTTTTTTATGTTTTATTCCCAAGTGACCAACATACCATGAGAATCTCGTTCCACGCCGGAAGGGAGGAGGGGAATTTTGTCCCTACTGAGGGTTTTCGCCCCTCCACGGATGACCACACTGTTGTATGATTTCATTATGATGATCTGTCTTAAAGCCGTCAGGACATGATTTAAACCCACAAACGGGGGAATGTGAGATGGGATGAGGATATGTAAATAGTTTGTGTATTTCTAATCATGTTTTTATACACTATTTGTATCAGTTATAATTGCGCACACACACACAGACACTCACATTATTGCTTTAGCACACACGCGCACAACTGGAACACACGCACACACTTTAGTTTCGAATTCCTGACTGACTACTGTGGTTGATTGCTTCCTGCCTGCCTGCTAGAATTTCAGACAGACCTCCATTGTCTGCTTAGGTTGCTGATAAAAGACCGAACGGGTGGTAGAGAGTGAGAGAGAGTGCGCGAGATTGAACTGGCAAGACGCCTGCTTCACCTCCTGACTTCCTCTCCCATTCGCGAATGGTCAAAAACAAAACTCTAACTGGTTTGGTCTGGATTTATGCCACCTTCAGTCTAAAAATGGCGTCAGGACGTTTTAAACCTGACAGTTGCCTTGAGATCTCCGAGCTCGAACTGCCCTATTCCCACCTTGATCACAAGCTCCCATGAACCACTTGGACAGGGTTGCCTGTGTCCTTCTCGTTGATGTCCTTTGTGGCTCCATTCCTTTTCAGTGCTCCTAAAACAAAAAAGACAAGAAGCCAACTTAGTAAAGCTATTTAATGATTGTGAAACCTTATGGGACATGCTGAAATGTCTTCACACCACAATCCCTTAAAAAAAAAAAAAAAAAAAAAATATATTACCGTATAGAACATCCGAAAAAGGCAGGTCTCGGCGCTTGTTCTTGCTACGATGTCCAAAGAGATTGTACTTCAGAGACAGAGGATTTGTCATGATGAACGCCATCATTGTTCTGACACTATCGTCCAATCCACCAATACCTGCAACCATTATAACATGGGTGTCACTCGATCCAGATAATCATCACACACTTAAAAATATTTTGGCAGTTAAACTGGGTATGATAAACGTCACAGGAAAGGAATTGTCGATTAAGTGAACAGCTTCGGTAACGCCATATACACTCAAAGGGCAAGAGCCCAACATTCTACCAAAATGATTATGATTAGGGAGGTAACGATTCACTCAAGCCCCGATTCGATTTTTGATTTTCAGTTCTCGATTTCGATTCGATATTTTAATTGTTTTAAGTTGCTGCCACGTTTGTCTCTGTGCGCTCGTGTGATGCTGCAGCGATCCACAAACAAAATATGTCTATACGTCTTGTGCATTTTGAATGGAACCAAAAAACAATACACGATGCCAAATTGTACTATTATTATGAAACTGCCTATGAGTAGTAAAAGAAATACTTGTAAAAATATTTCACATTTTTAGAGCCCCAATACATTCTTTTAAATATAGAAGGGACTGAAATCATGTGAAAATTGAGTCTTTTTCTCAGTTTCCGACTTGGGGTGAACACATTCGGCTTATCATAGTTGCAGTTGACCATCTTGAACTCTGAAGTCTTTCAACTCGGCCTTCCGAATCAGGGTTTTAGAGGTGGGGCTATTTAGTGATACAGTAGGATGGTTTGATCTCTGTAGCTCCAGAATCAGGAATGTACTGGGACTGGGGTTCCTACTTGGGTTTAGGGTACCTAATTTTATATTTCAAGAAATTAAATAATTATTTATAATTTTGAAGATAATACATTAAAATTTCATCATTTTCATACCTGCATTAGATCCTGCAGTAGACTCACAGACTCAACACGTTGGACGTACTCAAGGACCTTCTGCAGCGCCTCTCTTGGTTAGGAAGCTTTTTCTCTGTGACAATCCATGGGGAGGTGTAGATGGTACTTCGTCATCACAGGCTTCAGACTCGTCACTTGAGAAAACATCCCTGCAATGGATGCATAGACACTTGGGCATGAATGTCATTTAACAACAAAAGCTAGAACAAAAAGCTTTGCATTTAAAAGAATACATCTGTGATGGGGAAGCCAGGTTAAAGTGTTAATTTTATAATTATGTAATTAGCTGCAGGTTAGTCTAGTGAAGGTGTAATCACTTCTATTTTGGAGCATAGCTTTTGCTCTGTCCAATCATTGCCTCACCTGCTGAAACCCACATTCGGGTATTTTACAAACCAAAAACTTAAATACCTGTACAGCTCTCATTTTAAACTTATTTTCTCCAACCTTTACCCACAAAATTTGAATATTCAAAATAAAAGTACACAAAGAAGTCACAATTTTTCCACATTAGTTACTTACGTAGTTCCTCTCAAATGCAGCTCAACACTGCATTGAATTAGAGCTTGATAAGCCTACACACAAAACATACAAAGCACATTGTGGCATGATTCTGAATGAGCCAATCTAGCATTTCAACATCTGTTCAACTGTTGGAATTTTAACTATTATCTGACTCTATTAACCAACATTCATCCAACAATTATGCGCGCTCGTTTTGGACACTGCATTGAATTAGAGCTTGATAAACCCACACACAAAACATACAAAGCACATTGTGGCATGATTCTGAATGAGCCAATCTAGCATTTCAATATCTGTTCAACTTTCATCTTGAATTTCTATTATTTAAATAACAGGCAACATTCAACAGTTAATATGTTTTGCTTTACTTACCCAAATCAAACACATCACAAAAAAGCCTTAAATGAGCTAGTGGAGTAGATTGTATTAATTTGAGTGAAAGCTTAAGTCTTTTGGAGAATTTTGGAGAGAGATCGAGGGACACTGTGTTTAGCGTCGTAGGCCCAATGCTAACAATATGTAGCTCGTTGTAAAGGTCCTCATAAAAATAAATAAAACACACAACGCTTATCAGTATTATTAAAAGGGTGATTATAATGTACTTAAGTTTTCCCCAAAATAATTCGAGTACGTACGTTGTTGATATACCCTCTGTGTTCTCGTCACTTATCATTTTAGCATACTGTGTTTTAGCTAACGCACCAAGCAGTTTTCCAACACAGGCAACCTTGAAAAATTACAAAACACATTGTAAAGTAAGTCTAAAAAATGAGAGCCAGACATTTACCCAAGATTAATTAATTAATTCAATTATCGTTCGGGACTCACCGTGCTTTCAGCTCTTCTGCCGCACCTCAAAGACCGCGTAGCTTGCATTCGCTCCTTTTCTCACAGTTTGAATATGCTGCCTTCAAAAGAATCTGTAATTTTGACAACTCCAACTTGAATCTACAAAAATCAAGCAATAAGGTAGAAATAACTTCAAATATACTTTGAATAAAGATCTTTCACAGCATACAGAATTAATAAAATAACATTAATTAATAATGTTGATTTTGTTTATTAAAAAAAAAGTAACTGTGTTGACTGTTGGATGTGGCTGACGATGCTGGACCTGCCTTGTCAAATAGTTCATAGATGACAATCTTAGCTGTCTGGAATATTATAAAATGTTATCTTGTCCCTTAAGGGTTATTAAGTCACAGTTGGGGGTACATGTAAATTCACAAAATATAACGTCCAGCCTTGTTAAATTTAGCATAGATAAATACATGAATTTAATTTTAATTTTAATAAATCAATCAATCCTCTGTACTGCTTCTTGTCCTCACAAGGGTCCCCGGGAGTGCTGGAGCCTATCCCAGCTGTCTTCGGGCAGTCGACAGGGTACACCCTGAACTGGTTGCCAGTCAATCGCAGGGCACACAGAGACAAGCAACCATCCGCTCTCACACTCAGACCTTGGACCAGTGACCAATCAACCTATCATGAATGTTTTTGGAAAGTGGGAGGAAACCGGCGAAAACCCTAGCAGGCACAGGGAGAACCTTGCACTTCTGTACTGTGATGCGGACTTGCTAACCAGTCCGCCACCGTGCCGCTTGTTCTAAAGAGTCCCAGAAAATAAAAACACCCGTCCCTTAGTCAAAAGCGGAAAAAGTCCAACAACAACCCGACCATAATTTGCATTGTTCCATAAGTTAAATCAATGTCAAACCTAATAAAAGCTGACTTCTGGTCCTCAAAAATCCTACACTTATTTTAGTCCTTTCACAATCTCGCAGCATAGGCTCCATGGCCATGTCTCTATCGTTTTGGCATCCATTGAATAGTTCTACTGAGAATAGTCTTCGGGTGGTTACTATTAGCATAGCATGCATTAAATATCAAAAAGGCTCCAGAACAAATTTTCAAACCCATGCCCGCTTAGCTCATCCATAACCCATACAGGACCCAGACATGGTTGACCAGCTCTAACCTATGCCCACTTATCCCACACATAACCCAAACAGGACCGATAAATGGTGACCACTTCTAACCCATGCCCACTTAGCCCACACATAACCCAAATAGGACCCAGACATGGTTGACCAGCTCTAACCCATGCCCACTTGGCCCATATACAGCCCATATGAGACCCTCACATGGTTGACCAGTTCTAACCCATGCCCACTTAGCCCACACATAACCCAAATAGGACCTATAAATGGTTTCAGTAGTAGATTCAGTAGTTTTTATCATTACAGCATTTTCCCCTCTGTATAATGGACAGACATTAGGAGTGTTTCCTTACACTTAGATACGTTTATACTGTGTATATTTGCATGCTTTTTATGAATGTCTGCTGCTAATGTTATACATTAACGGCTACATTACGCCGCCGACTCTGTGTGAGCTATATCTTTGCTGCTGTAACACCTCAAATTTCCCCATTGTGGGACTAATAAAGGACATCTTTATCTTTATCTTTACCAGTTCTAACCCATGCCCACTTAGCCCATACACAACCCGTATTGCACCCACAACATTTGCCCAGTTTAAGCCCATGCCCACCAATCCCAGATGGCGCCCACATGGAACCCTGTACCATTGCCCACTTCTAGCCCATTCCCACTTGGTACCCAGGAATCCCGCATTTACCCCATTTGGGGCCCAGTTGGACATGTTGGCTGGGTACAGTACTTTTATTCTTGCAGTATTTTTATCATTGCAGTATTTTCAATCATTCAGTATTTTTTTTTATCATTGCAGCGTTTTTATTTATTTCCCCTCTGAACCATAGACAGGCATTAGGAGTGTTTCCTTACACTTGTATATGTTGTGGGCTGTAAGTGTGTATATACATGGGGATCTGTGTATATACGTATATACTGTGTATATTTGCATGCTTTTTATGAATGCCTGCTGCCAATGTTATACATTAACGGCTACATTACGTCGGTGCCACTGTGTGATGTATATCTTTGCTGCTGTAACACTGCAAATGTCCCCGTTATGGGACAATTAAAAGACATCTTTATCTTTAGAAATTGAAGATTCACTTGCGAGGCCATTTTCAACACGGACCTTTCAAGAGAAGCTATATCGTCCAACACTCGGTCAGTGCTGTCTAAGTGCTTTTCTGTATATTGTTTGTCCACCCGTGGTGTCATAAATTATGGTATTATGAGGGGGATTTATTCAAGTAGGACGAAGTAGGACTTCATTGAAGGCCCAGGTGTGAAATGCATGGCCCTCCACTGGTTCAAATAATGTCTAAAACTAAATTACCAGTTACATGTGCAATTTCAATATTCAACAATTATCTCAACAAAAAAGGACAATCTGAATTTTTTTTAAATGCACAATAA
This sequence comes from Idiotropiscis lumnitzeri, assembly GCF_059441095.1. Lineage (NCBI taxonomy): Eukaryota > Metazoa > Chordata > Actinopteri > Syngnathiformes > Syngnathidae > Idiotropiscis > Idiotropiscis lumnitzeri. The sequence goes on from NW_028283918.1 coordinate 17,655, forward strand.
AACAGAAAAGCCATTTCCGGGTATTTTACAATTCAGTCTTCATTGGGGAAAAAACATTCAACAATTTGCTTTTCTTATTTAATACATAGTTCAGCACAGCAGGTGGCGGACAAGCACCTTAAAATGTCATTCGCCTACACAAGGAAGAAGAACATGCCCGAGGCGCTCCCGTGTCCTCGTCTTTCGGTCAACCTGAGAATAATGTTCTTGAGGATTAAAGTTTATAAATGTAAGTATGATGTGATTTTTTATTTTATTTTATGTTGTTGAACAGTGTTTATGTTTATTTTATAATTTCGTCATTAAAAGGCTGTGGCGGTTGGAGAGTCAGCTTCGTGTTAGGGCGTGTTAAAGATCCCGATACCCACACTACACCCTCATTGAAGTATATACGAGTAAAATTATTCGAGCGCGCAGCCAAAGTATATTGTCCACAATTATTTGCGGACTTAACCAAAATCCCATTGAACTGGCGATGTTCGGTGGAATTCTTGTGCCCATGCTGAAAAAAATTCTCTTCAAATGTACATATCGAATTATGACATTATGATAAACAGTTGCATGTGTGCAATTTCGGTCACTCTTTTAAAGTCACCTACGTGTTTTGTCCGAGTGCAGCTAGCGTACTTAGCGACCTTGTGTGCATGCGCCGCAGATTGTGAGAGCGCCTCAAATAGTACAAATGAAGCTATAGCTTGTTCCGGTGGGTCCCAAGCCAGGGTTTTTTCCTAACTACCACATTACTTAAGTTTTAATATCACTCTCAACGTCAAAATTGTTACAAATAAATACATAATGATAACGTGCCGCCAAGCTCGATGACATAGGAGGCGGAAGTTGGTGTCGTCACACGCATTGTCCCAATTTTGCAATATCGGTACGCTTGGAACCTGTGCTCTGCAACACCCCATGTACACGTCAACGAGGAACGTATGGTGTAGAGTGTTTATTGCGATTGGGCCATTCTTTGTCACGGTCTTCTCTCTGACAAATTGGCATATTTAGCAGCCAAAATATAATGAGCCGTTGCTGTGATAGTAGTTGCAGCCCAAGGTTATTTTAGTAAACGAAAATGAACTCAAAACTTGAATAGAAAAAAATAAAATTCGATAATGAAAAAAATACAGTGAACCCTCGGTTATCGCGGTTAATGGGGACCGAGACCACCCGCGAAAACTGAAAATCCGCGAAGTAGCGGCGCACCTTCAAAAATGCTTAAAAAAAAAAGTGCGAAGTAGTGGTGCACCTTCAAAAATGTTTAAAAAAAAAAAATTAATAAATATATATATATATATATATATATATATATATATATATACACACGGGTAGAGAGAGAGAGAGTGAAATTCATGCTATAACAAAAAAAAAAAAATTATTATTAAAACTTATTATTTTTTTATTCCCCAGCCATTATTTTTGTATTTATTCAATTACTTCTTTTTGTATTTTTTTAATTGCTTCGACCTTTACCTGCTGGTACGCCGTCCGGTGTGCCCTGTGAAATGAAAGGTGGCATTCTTCATTTATTTTTTTTATTCATTTATTCATTCATAACTGACAGCCTCGCGCTCCGCTCGTGCTCGGGCGGAAGAGGTGCTCCTCTTCGGCTTAATTGTCATGCACGCCGGACCTGCTCCCCCGAAGCGTGTCTCCGTTCGATTGAACTCGGTTTCATTTCGCCCCGCCCGTGCCCGGGGAAGGTGCTCCTATTCGGCTTAACTGTGACACACGCCCGCCCTCCTCCCCCGGAGCTTCCATTCGGTTAAACTTAAGGGCCGTTTGGCACCGCCCGTGCCCGGGGAAGGTGCTTCTCTTCGGCTTAACTGTGACGCGAGCATGCCCTCCTCCTCCGGAGCTTCCATTCGGTTAAACTTAGGGGCCGCTTGGCACCGCCCGTGCCCGGGGACGGTGCTCCTCTACGGCTTAACTGCCACGCACGCCGGCCGGAGCCTTGGTACGGTCCGAACCGCGCGAAACGTCGCCACCGATCGTGTCCGGGGGAACGTGCTCTTCTTCGTCCACTCTCCTCTTCGCCCACGCTCTTCTCCGGCGCACGCCGGCCGTCTAACCGCTCCAGCGCCCGTCGTGCCGCTCGGCGAAACTACAATGCCCCCGAATATTTTTTATACCCGCGAAGCACTGAACCCGCGAAAGGTGAACCGCGAAGTAGCGAGGGTTCACTGTATGTATAAGACCAAGACCTACAAAAAAGTCTCTTGAAGCAATGAGCTAGGTTTTACAGGAAGTCGGCCATTTTGAATTTACTTAAAAGGGGCGGGTCACCACAATGGACTTTGTGTAGAAATTATTATTGGGGCCCGAGCAGCGACCGCGGCGAGGTCCCTATTGTTTATGTAGAAATTATTATTAGGGCCCGAGCAGCGACCGCTACGAGGTCCCCATTGTTTTTGTGGAAATTATTATTATTATTATTATTAGGGCCCGAGCAGTGACCGCTGCGAGGTCCCTATTGTTTTTCTAGAAATTGTTATTAGGGCCCGAGCTGCGACGGCTGCGAGGTCCCTATTGTTTTTGTAGAAAATATCATTACTTTTATTATTATTATTATTATTATTATTAGGGCCTGAGCAGCGACCGCTGCGAAGTCCCTGTTGTTTTTGTAGAAATTATTATTATTATTATTTTTCCGATTGTACGATCGCATTTTTGACCCCGAAACATGCACAAAAACTCACCAAACTTGGCAGTCTCATCGGGCATGGCGAGAAATTTGATATTTTAACGTCTAATATGAACAGGAAGTGAGTTATGAATTTTTGAAAGTCCGACTTTTGCCCTTTTTTGCATGTTTACAGGGGTCATTCTTTTGCACCCTGATCCTAAAGGCTTCATCTGATTGCCTTAAAATTCTGTCTGTAGCATCTTAAGACCTGGGACAAACACTGGGGCTAAAATCTTTTGTTTCCGAAATACTATATGACGGGGGCGGGGCTTCAAAGTTTTCACTTAAGATTTCCTTCGCCGCAATGGACAAAATGCTTAATAACTCTCCTGCACATGCTGCTAAAAATCCAAAACTTCACATGTACATAAAGAGTCGGTACCTGAAGACATCTATATGTTTATATTCTGTTATACACCTTGCGCCAATCAATAACATTTTTTACATTTTGACGTACTGCACGGTGCCCTTTTAACGAATCCGATTGAAAATTGGCTAGAAAAGACTCAAGACATTGATCTTACTCTATCCCTATTTTTGTGACTTTCCTTCGAAGGGCGTGGCTATTGCGGTGCCGCAGAGTCTGCTTATTCTCCGTGGCAACAAAAGTTCCTGCAAAATGATTCAGATGATCCATCTTCTCGAAATTTTTCACATTTGAGGATATTCAGGCCCTGAAGACGGCTGCCAACTTATTTTTGATCGCAGTGGTAGCGCCACCAACTGGTTAAAACAAATACAAATTATTTTCGTTGATGTTTTTCTCCGGGCAGGTTCACAAAATCTACCTTATATTTGCTCGGATGAGTGTTTAGGCCTTGAGGATGTCACAATACGAAAGTCTTTCGCCTTCTTCAGAGTGTCACATGATGGTGTCTTGTGACCCGTCTTTATCAGCTGATGTTCCATGAGGGCGTGACTTACCTGTCACAAGAATGAAGGCAAGTCACACCCCCCGCTGTCCATTCACTCCGCCAAGATGCTGCTCTAGGTGGTAGAGAGGATGAAGGCTCCCTTGTCTCTGTTCATGGTTTTTATGCCTCGCTTGCAGATCTCAATGGCCTCTCTGATCCAGCGCTGTTGTTTGTTCTCTTCGGTGCGGATGACCCTGCCCTTCTCCCGGTCCATGATGTGGTTTTCCCTTTTGCAGTGGTCAGTGATTGCTGATTTGTAATGTTCATGTTGTGCTTGTTCTTTTACTGCTCTGATTTTTCATTTTTTTGACAGGTAAGTCACACCCTCATGGAACATCAGCTGATAAAGACGGGTCTCAAGACACCATCATGCGACACTCTGAAGAAGGCGAAAGACTCGCCGAAACATGTCAGGTAAAAAATTAACCTAAAACATAATTGTCTGCTTTTAATGAATCAGTCAAATATCAATAATAAGAAGACAAAATGAACCTAATACAAATAAATGAATGCTTAATAACTCCCCTGCACATGCTCCTGAAAATCCAAACCTTCACCTGTAAATAAAATGTCCCGACCTGAAGACATCTTAATGTTATTATTTTGTTATACACACAGCGCCGCCAAGTGGAATCAAAAATGTGTTTTTATTTTAATTTTCACATCCTGCACGGTGCCCTTTTGACAAATCCGACTGAAAATTAGTCAGAAAAGACTCAAGACAATGATCTTTCTCTCTGCCGAATTTTGTGACGTTTTGGCAAAAGGCGTGGCTATTACGGTGCTGAAAAGTCAGATTGTACTCTGTGGCAACAAAAGCTCCGGCAACATGACTCAGATGATCCTATCTTCTCGAAGTTGTACACATTTGAGGATACTTCAGCCCTGAAGACATCTACCAACTTATTTTTCATCGTAGTAGTAGCGCCACCAACTGGTAAAAGCTAATACAAGTTATTTTCTTGGATGTTTTTCTCCGTGCAACTCAACAAGGTCGCCCTCATATATGCTCGGATGACTGTTTCGGCCATGAGGATGTCACAATACGAAATTCGTCCTTTTTCGTGTAAAGTTGTGGGAGTGGCATTGCACTGTTCGGCAATAAAACAACGCTGATTATGAGGTTCTAAATATGAACGACAACTCGTGAAACTTTACACACACATCAGGCCGAGCAAATTTATCAATATTTTATACGTTAGTTGTGCAGCTTTTTTGAAATGGCTCGCCATGGCCCTCGAGAAATGTTAAAAAAAGCAGCCCTGGTTGAGTGTTTCACCTCGCTTTTTGTAAATTTTATGGAGTACAGTGAACCCTCGGTAATCGCGGTTAATGGGGACAGAGACCACCCGCGAAAACTGAAAATCCGCGAAGTAGCGGCGCACCTTCAAAAATGCTTAAAAAAATATACAATATATATAATAATATATATATATATATATATATATATATATATATATATATATATATATATATATATATATATACATACGGGGAGAGAGAGAGTGAAATTCATGTTATAACAAAAAAACCAAATTATTATTAAAACGTATTATTTTTTTATTCCCCAGCCATTCTTTTTGTATTTATTTAATTACTCCGACTTTTATCTGCTGGTACGCCGTCCGGTGTGCCCTGTGAAATGAAAGGTGGCATTCTTTATTCATTTATTTATTTATTCTTTTATACATTCATAACTGACAGCTTCGCGCTCCGCTCGTGCCCGGGCGGAAGAGGTGCTCCAATTCGGCTTAACTGTGACACACACCCGCCCTCCTCCCCCGGAGCTTCCATTCGGTTAAACTTAGGGGCCGCTTGGCACCGCCCGTGCCCGGGGAAGGTGCTCCTCTTCGGCTTACTGTGACGCGAGCATGCCCTCCTCCTCCGGAGCTTCCATTCGGTTAAACTTAGGGGCCGCTTGGAATCGCCCGTGCCCGGGGAAGGTGCTCCTCTTCGGCTTACTGTGACGCGAGCATGCCCTCCTCCTCCGGAGCTTCCATTCGGTTAAACTTAGGGGCCGCTTGGCACTGCCCGTGCCCGGGGAAGGTTCTCCTCTACGGCTTAACTGCCACGCACGCCGGCCGGAGCTCTGGTACTGTCCGAACCGCGCGAAACGTCGCCACCGATCGTGTCCGGGGGAACGTGCTCTTCTTCGTCCACTCTCCCCTTCGCCCACGCTCTTCTTCGGCGCACACCGGCCGTCTAACCGCTCCAGCGCCCCGTCGTGCCGCTCGACGAAACTACAATGCCCCCGAATATTTTTTAGACCCGCGAAGCACTGAACCCGCGAAAGGTGAACCGCCAAGTAGCGAGGGTTCACTGTATGTATAAGACCAAGACCTACAAAAAAGTCTCTTGGAGCAATGAGCTAGGTTTTACAGGAAGTCGGCCATTTTGAATTTACTTAAAAGGGGGCGGGTCACCACCATGGACTTTGTGTAGAAATTATAATTGGGGCCCGAGCAGCGACCGCGGCGAGGTCCCTATTGTTTTTGTAGAAATTATTATTATTATTATTATTAGGGCCCGAGCAGTGACCGCTGCGAGGTCCCTATTGTTTTTCTAGAAATTGTTATTAGGGCCCGAGCTGCGACGGCTGCGAGGTCCCTATTGTTTTTGTAGAAAATATTATTACTTTTATTATTATTATTATTATTATTATTAGGGCCTGAGCAGCGACCGCTGCGAAGTCCCTGTTGTTTTTGTAGAAATTATTATTATTATTATTTTTCCGATTGTTCGATTGCATTTTTGACCCCCGAAACATGCACAAAAACTCACCAAACTTGGCAGTCTCATCGGGCATGGCGAGAAATTTGATATTTTAAACGTCTAATATGAACAGGAAGTGAGTTATGAATTTTTGAAAGTCCGACTTTTGCCCTTTTTTGCATGTTTACAGGGGTCATTCTTTTGCACCCTGATCCTAAAGGCTTCATCTGATTGCCTTAAAATTCTGTCTGTAGCATCTTAAGACCTGGGACAAACACTGGGGCTAAAACTTTTTGTTTCCGAAATACAATATGACGGGGGCGGGGCTTCGAAGTTTTCACTTAAGATTTCCTTCGCCGCAATGGACAAAATGCTTAATAACTCTCTTGCACATGCTGCTAAAAATCCAAAACTTCACATGTACATAAAGAGTCGGTACCTGAAGACATCTATATGTTTATATTCAGTTATACACCTTGCGCCAATAAATATCATTTTTTACATTTTGACGTACTGCACGGTGCCCTTTTAACGAATCCGATTGAAAATTGGCTAGAAAAGACTCAAGACATTGATCTTACTCTATCCCTATTTTTGTGACTTTCCTTCGAAGGGCGTGGCTATTACGGTGCCGCAGAGTCTGATTATTCTCCGTGGCAACAAAAGTTCCTGCAAAATGATTCAGATGATCCATCTTCTCGAAATTTTTCACATTTGAGGATATTCAGGCCCTGAAGACGGCTGCCAACTTATTTTTGATCGCAGTGGTAGCGCCACCAACTGGTTAAAACAAATACAAATTATTTTCGTTGATGTTTTTCTCCGGGCAGGTTAACAAAATCTACCTTATATTTGCTCGGATGAGTGTTTAGGCCTTGAGGATGTCACAATACGAAAGTCTTTCGCCTTCTTCAGAGTGTCACATGATGGTGTCTTGTGGCCCGTCTTTATCAGCTGATGTTCCATGAGGGCGTGACTTACCTGTCACAAGAATGAAGGCAAGTCACGCCCCCCGCTGTCCGTTAACTCCGCCAAGATGCTGGTCCAGGTGGTAGAGAGGATGAAGGCTCCCTTGTCTCTGTTCATGGTTTTTATGCCTTGCTTGCAGATCTCAATGGCCTCTCTGATCCAGCGCTGTTGTTTGTTCTCTTCTGTGCGGATGACCCTGCCCTTCTCCCGGTCCATGATGTGGTTTTCCCTTTTGCAGTGGTCAGTGATTGCTGATTTGTAATGTTCATGTTGTGCTTGTTCTTTTACTGCTCTGATTTTTCATTTTTTTGACAGGTAAGTCACACCCTCATGGAACATCAGCTGATAAAGACGGGTCTCAAGACACCATCATGCGACACTCTGAAGAAGGCGAAAGACTCGCCGAAACATGTCAGGTAAAAAATTTACCGAAAACATAATTGTCTGCTTTTAATGAATCTGTCAAATATCAATAATAAGAAGACAAAATGAACCTAATACAAATAAATGAATGCTTAATAACTCCCCTGCACATGCTCCTAAAAATCCAAACCTTCACCTGTAAATAAAATGTCCCGACCTGAAGACATCTTAATGTTATTATTTTGTTATACACACAGCGCCGCCAAGTGGAATCAAAAATTTGTTTTTATTTTAATTTTCACGTACTGCACCGTGCCCTTTTGACGAATCCGACTGAAAATTAGTCAGAAAAGACTCAAGACAATGATCTTACTCTCTGCCGAGTTTTGTGACGTTTTGGCAAAAGGCGTGGCTATTACGGTGCTGAAAAGTCCGATTGTACTTTGTGGCAACAAAAGCTCCGGCAACATGACTCAGATGATCCTATCTTCTCGAAGTTGTACACATTTGAGGATACTTCAGCCCTGAAGACATCTACCAACTTATTTTTCATCGTAGTAGTAGCGCCACCAACTGGTAAAAGCTAATAAAAGTTATTTTCTTGGATGTTTTTCTCCGTGCAACTCAACAAGGTCGCCCTCATATATGCTCGGAGGACTGTTTCGGCCATGAGGATGTCACAATACGAAATTCATCCTTTTTCG
>NW_028283919.1:0-12500 GCF_059441095.1 Idiotropiscis lumnitzeri
GGCGTGTGTCACACTTGGCCCGAATATGAGCACCTTCCCCGGGCACAGACGGTGCCAAGCGGCCCCTAAGTTTGCCCAAATGGAAGCTCCGGAGGAGGAGTGCATGCTGCCTGACAGTGAAGCCGACTATGAGCACCTTCCCCGGGCACAGGCGGTGCCAAGCGGCCCCTAAGTCTACCCTCATGGAAGCTCCGGAGGAGGAGTGCGGGCGTGCCTGACAGTGAAGCCGAATAGGAGCACCTTCCCCGGGCACAGACGGTGCCAAGCGGCCCCTAAGTTTGCCCTTATGGAAGCTCCGGAGGAGGAGTGCATGCTGTGTGACAGTGAAGCCGAATAGGAGCACCTTCCCCGGGCACAGACGGTGCCAAGCGGCCCCTAAGTCTACCCTTATGGAAGCTCCGGAGGAGGAGTGCGGGCGTGTGTCACACTTGGCCCGAATAGGAGCACCTTCCCCGGGCACAGACGGTGCCAAGCGGCCCCTAAGTTTGCCCTTATGGAAGCTCCGGAGGAGGAGTGCATGCTGTGTGACAGTGAAGCCGAATAGGAGCACCTTCCCCGTGCACAGGCGGTGCCAAGCGGCCCCTAAGTTTGCCCTAATGGAAGCTCCGGAGGAGGAGTGCGGGCGTGTGTCACACTTGGCCCGAATAGGAGCACCTTCCCCGGGCACAGACGGTGCCAAGCGGCCCCTAAGTTTGCCCAAATGGAAGCTCCGGAGGAGGAGTGCATGCTGCCTGACAGTGAAGCCGAATATGAGCACCTTCCCCGGGCACAGGCGGTGCCAAGCGGCCCCTAAGTTTGCCCTAATGGAAGCTCCGGAGGAGGAGTGCGGGCGTGTGTCACACTTAGCCCGGAGAGGAGCACCTTCCCCGGGCACAGGCGGTGCCAAGTGGCCCCTAAGTTTGCCCTAATGGAAGCTCCGGACAGTGAAGCCGAATATGAGCACCTTCCCCGGGCACAGGCGGTGCCAAGCGGCCCCTAAGTCTACCCTCATGGAAGCTCCGGAGGAGGAGTGCATGCTGTGTGACAGTGAAGCCGAATAGGAGCACCTTCCCCGGGCACAGACGGTGCCAAGCGGCCCCTAAGTTTGCCCTTATGGAAGCTCCGGAGGAGGAGTGCATGCTGTGTGACAGTGAAGCCGAATAGGAGCACCTTCCCCGGGCACAGACGGTGCCAAGCGGCCCCTAAGTTTGCCCTTATGGAAGCTCCGGAGGAGGAGTGCATGCTGTGTGACAGTGAAGCCGAATAGGAGCACCTTCCCCGGGCACAGACGGTGCCAAGCGGCCCCTAAGTTTGCCCTTATGGAAGCTCCGGAGGAGGAGTGCGGGCGTGTGTCACACTTGGCCCGAATATGAGCACCTTCCCCGGGCACAGACGGTGCCAAGCGGCCCCTAAGTCTACCCTCATGGAAGCTCCGGAGGAGGAGTGCGGGCGTGTGTCACACTTGGCCCGAATATGAGCACCTTCCCCGGGCACAGACGGTGCCAAGCGGCCCCTAAGTTTGCCCAAATGGAAGCTCCGGAGGAGGAGTGCACGCTGTGTGACAGTGAAGCCGAATATGAGCACCTTCCCCGGGCACAGGCGGTGCCAAGCGGCCCCTAAGTTTGCCCAAATGGAAGCTCCGGAGGAGGAGTGCATGCTGCCTGACAGTGAAGCCGAATATGAGCACCTTCCCCGGGCACAGACGGTGCCAAGCGGCCCCTAAGTTTGCCCAAATGGAAGCTCCGGAGGAGGAGTGCGGGCGTGTGTCACACTTGGCCCGAATAGGAGCACCTTCCCCGGGCACGGGCGGTGCCAAGCGGCCCCTAAGTTTGCCCAAATGGAAGCTCCGGAGGAGGAGTGCATGCTGCCTGACAGTGAAGCCGAATATGAGCACCTTCCCCGGGCACAGGCGGTGCCAAGCGGCCCCTAAGTCTACCCTAATGGAAGCTCCGGAGGAGGAGGGCGGGCGTGTGTCACACTTGGCCCGAATAGGAGCACCTTCCCCGGGCACAGGCGGTGCAAAGCGGCCCCTAAGTCGGTAAAGGTTGAAATAAGTAAATAAATACAAAAAGGACGAGGGGGGAAAAAAAAAGGCAAAAACGTATAAAATTCCCCCATTCATTTCAATGGGCTCGGCCGAATTGGGCTTGCGGGACCGCCGAGGGCACGCCGGAGGGCGGTTGAGTCGGTAAAAGTTGAAATAAATGAATAAATACAAAAAGGACGAGGGGGGGGGAAAAAAAGGCAAAAACGTATAAAATTCCCCCATTCATTTCAATGGGCTCGGCCGAATTGGGCTTGCGGGACCGCCGAGGGCACGCCGGAGGGCGGTTGAGTCGGTAAAAGTTGAAATAAATGAATAAATACAAAAAGAACGAGGGGGGGGGGAAAAAGGCAAAAACGTATAAAATTCCCCCATTCATTTCAATGGGCTCGGCCGAATTGGGCTTGCGGGACCGCCGAGGGCACGCCGGAGGGCGGTTGAGTCGGTAAAAGTTGAAATAAATGAATAAATACAAAAAGAACGAGGGGGGGGGGGAAAAAGGCAAAAACGTATAAAATTCCCCCATTCATTTCAATGGGCTCGGCCGAATTGGGCTTGCGGGACCGCCGAGGGCACGCCGGAGGGCGGTTGAGTCGGTAAAAGTTGAAATAAATGAATAAATACAAAAAGGACGAGGGGGGAAAAAAAAAGGCAAAAACGTATAAAATTCCCCCATTCATTTCAATGGGCTCGGCCGAATTGGGCTTGCGGGACCGCCGAGGGCACGCCGGAGGGCGGTTGAGTCGGTAAAAGTTGAAATAAATGAATAAATACAAAAAGGACGAGGGGGGGGGGAAATAAGGCAAAAACGTATAAAATTCCCCCATTCATTTCAATGGGCTCGGCCGAATTGGGCTTGCGGGACCGCCGAGGGCACGCCGGAGGGCGGTTGAGTCGGTAAAAGTTGAAATAAATGAATAAATACAAAAAGGACGAGGGGGGGGGAAATAAGGCAAAAACGTATAAAATTCCCCCATTCATTTCAATGGGCTCGGCCGAATTGGGCTTGCGGGACCGCCGAGGGCACGCCGGAGGGCGGTTGAGTCGGTAAAAGTTGAAATAAATGAATAAATACAAAAAGGACGAGGGGGGGAAAAAAAAGGCAAAAACGTATAAAATTCCCCCATTCATTTCAATGGGCTCGGCCGAATTGGGCTTGCGGGACCGCCGAGGGCACGCCGGAGGGCGGTTGAGTCGGTAAAAGTTGAAATAAATGAATAAATACAAAAAGGACGAGGGGGGGGGAAATAAGGCAAAAACGTATAAAATTCCCCCATTCATTTCAATGGGCTCGGCCGAATTGGGCTTGCGGGACCGCCGAGGGCACGCCGGAGGGCGGTTGAGTCGGTAAAAGTTGAAATAAATGAATAAATACAAAAAGGACGAGGGGGGGAGAAAAAAAGGCAAAAACGTATAAAATTCCCCCATTCATTTCAATGGGCTCGGCCGAATTGGGCTTGCGGGACCGCCGAGGGCACGCCGGAGGGCGGTTGAGTCGGTAAAAGTTGAAATAAATGAATAAATACAAAAAGAACGAGGGGGGGGGAAAAAAGGCAAAAACGTATAAAATTCCCCCATTCATTTCAATGGGCTCGGCCGAATTGGGCTTGCGGGACCGCCGAGGGCACGCCGGAGGGCGGTTGAGTCGGTAAAAGTTGAAATAAATGAATAAATACAAAAAGAACGAGGGGGGAAAAAAAAGGCAAAAACGTATAAAATTCCCCCATTCATTTCAATGGGCTCGGCTAAAATGGGCCTGCAGTACTGCCGAGAGGCCGCCGGAGGACGCCCTAGTAGGCAAACGTTGATCCCCACACACGAGGGGTCAGTTAGGCGACCAGGGGTAGCGTTTAGGCGACCAGGGGTAGCGTTTAGGTGACCAGGGGAAGCGTTTAGGCGACCAGGGGTAGCGTTTAGGCGACCAGGGGTAGCGTTTAGGCGACCAGGGGTAGCTTTTAGGCGACCAGGGGTAGCTTTTAGGCGACCAGGGGTAGCTTTTAGGCGACCAGGGGTAGCGTTTAGGCGACCAGGGGCGTTGCAGTTCCGCCGAATTGCATTAGGGGCGCTGCAGTAGGCAAACGTTCTTCCCCCCTAGTCAGAGGGTCATTTGCCTACTTCCCAGGTTTACCCGGGTTTTCCAAAACACCTGGGGCACATTTTCAGGGATCACGTTTTTAGAAACAAAAATATTCATAATTTCTTCTAAGTCCCCTTTCCAGCGGGGAACTTTGAAACATTGTATCCGACCACTGAAGGCTGTTGGCGGGCACGGCGCGGCAAACAGCCCGCACTCAGGCATGGAGCTCCGGGGAAAGTTGCCTAATTTCTTCTAAGTCCCCTTTCCAGCGGGGAACTTTGAAACATTGTATCCGACCGTGGAAGGCTGTTGGCGGGCGCGGCGCGGCTCATAGCCGGCCCTCGGGCACGGAGCTCCGGGTGAATTTTCACAAATTTCTTCTAAGTCCCCTTTCCAGCGGGGAACTTTGAAACATTGTATCCGACCGTGGAAGGCTGTTGGCGGGCACGGCGCGGCTCATAGCCGGCCCTCGGGCACGGAGCTCCGGGTGAATTTTCACAAATTTCTTCTAAGTCCTCTTTCCAGCGGGGAACTTTGAAACATTGTATCCGACCGTGGAAGGCTGTTGGCGGGCACGGCGCGGCTCATAGCCGGCCCTCGGGCACGGAGCTCCGGGTGAATTTTCACAAATTTCTTCTAAGTCCCCTTTCCAGCGGGGAACTTTGAAACATTGTATCCGACCGTGGAAAGCTGTTGGCGGGCGCGGCGCGGCTCATAGCCGGCCCTCGGGCACGGAGCTCCGGGTGAATTTTCACAAATTTCTTCTAAGTCCCCTTTCCAGCGGGGAACTTTGAAACATTGTATCCGACCGTGGAAGGCTGTTGGCGGGCGCGGCGCGGCTCATAGCCGGCCCTCAGGCACGGAGCTCCGGGTGAATTTTACTCAATTCTTCTAAGTCCCCTTTCCAGCGGGGAACTTTGAAACATTGTATCCGACCGTGGAAGGCTGTTGGCGGGCACGGCGCGGCTCATAGCCGGCCCTCGGGCACGGAGCTCCGGGTGAATTTTCACAAATTTCTTCTAAGTCCCCTTTCCAGCGGGGAACTTTGAAACATTGTATCCGACCGTGGAAGGCTGTTGGCGGGCACGGCGCGGCTCATAGCCGGCCCTCGGGCACGGAGCTCCGGGTGAATTTTACAAATTTCTTCTAAGTCCCCTTTCCAGCGGGGAACTTTGAAACATTGTATCCGACCGTGGAAGGCTGTTGGCGGGCACGGCGCGGCTCATAGCCGGCCCTCAGGCACGGAGCTCCGGGTGAATTTTCACAAATTTCTTCTAAGTCCCCTTTCCAGCGGGGAACTTTGAAACATTGTATCCGACCGTGGAAGGCTGTTGGCGGGCACGGCGCGGCTCATAGCCGGCCCTCGGGCACGGAGCTCCGGGTGAATTTTCACAAATTTCTTCTAAGTCCCCTTTCCAGCGGGGAACTTTGAAACATTGTATCCGACCGTGGAAGGCTGTTGGCGGGCACGGCGCGGCTCATAGCCGGCCCTCGGGCACGGAGCTCCGGGTGAATTTTCACAAATTTCTTCTAAGTCCCCTTTCCAGCGGGGAACTTTGAAACATTGTATCCGACCGTGGAAGGCTGTTGGCGGGCACGGCGCGGCTCATAGCCGGCCCTCAGGCACGGAGCTCCGGGTGAATTTTCACAAATTTCTTCTAAGTCCCCTTTCCAGCGGGGAACTTTGAAACATTGTATCCGACCAAAGGAAGGCTGTTGGCGGGCGCGGCGCGGCTCATAGCCGGCCCTCGGGCACGGAGCTCCGGGTGAATTTTACTCAATTCTTCTAAGTCCCCTTTCCAGCGGGGAACTTTCAAACATTGTATCCGACCACTGAAGGCTGTTGGCGGGCGCGGCGCGGCTCACAGCCCGCCATCAGGCACGGAGCTCCGGGGAAATTTGCCTCATTTCTTCTAAGTCCCCTTTCCAGCGGGGAACTTTCAAACATTGTATCCGACCAAAGGAAGGCTGTTGGCGGGCGCGGCGCGGCTCACAGCCCGCCCTCAGGCACGGAGCTCCGGTGAAATTTGCTCAATTCTTCTAAGTCCCCTTTCCAGCGGGGAACTTTGAAACATTGTATCCGACCAAAGGAAGGCTGTTGGCGGGCACGGCGCGGCTCATAGCCGGCCCTCGAGCACGGAGCTCCGGGGGAATTTGCCTCATTTCTTCTAAGTCCCCTTTCCAGCGGGGAACTTTGAAACATTGTATCCGACCAAAGGAAGGCTGTTGGCGGGCACGGCGCGGCTCATAGCCGGCCCTCGAGCACGGAGCTCCGGGGGAATTTGCCTCATTTCTTCTAAGTCCCCTTTCCAGCGGGGAACTTTGAAACATTGTATCCGACCAAAGGAAGGCTGTTGGCGGGCACGGCGCGGCTCATAGCCGGCCCTCGAGCACGGAGCTCCGGGGGAATTTGCCTCATTTCTTCTAAGTCCCCTTTCCAGCGGGGAACTTTGAAACATTGTATCCGACCACTGAAGGCTGTTGGCGGGCACGGCGCGGCTCATAGCCGGCCCTCGGGCACGGAGCTCCGGGTGAATTTGCCTCATTTCTTCTAAGTCCCCTTTCCAGCGGGGAACTTTGAAACATTGTATCCGACCGTGGAAGGCTGTTGGCGGGCACGGCGCGGCTCATAGCCGGCCCTCGGGCACGGAGCTCCGGGTGAATTTGCCTCATTTCTTCTAAGTCCCCTTTCCAGCGGGGAACTTTGAAACATTGTATCCGACCGTGGAAGGCTGTTGGCGGGCACGGCGCGGCTCATAGCCGGCCCTCGGGCACGGAGCTCCGGGTGAATTTTACTCAATTCTTCTAAGTCCCCTTTCCAGCGGGGAACTTTGAAACATTGTATCCGACCGTGGAAGGCTGTTGGCGGGCACGGCGCGGCTCATAGCCGGCCCTCAGGCACGGAGCTCCGGGTGAATTTTCACAAATTTCTTCTAAGTCCCCTTTCCAGCGGGGAACTTTGAAACATTGTATCCGACCGTGGAAGGCTGTTGGCGGGCACGGCGCGGCTCATAGCCGGCCCTCGGGCACGGAGCTCCGGGTGAATTTTCACAAATTTCTTCTAAGTCCCCTTTCCAGCGGGGAACTTTGAAACATTGTATCCGACCGTGGAAGGCTGTTGGCGGGCACGGCGCGGCTCATAGCCGGCCCTCAGGCACGGAGCTCCGGGTGAATTTTCACAAATTTCTTCTAAGTCCCCTTTCCAGCGGGGAACTTTGAAACATTGTATCCGACCGTGGAAGGCTGTTGGCGGGCACGGCGCGGCTCATAGCCGGCCCTCGGGCACGGAGCTCCGGGTGAATTTTCACAAATTTCTTCTAAGTCCCCTTTCCAGCGGGGAACTTTGAAACATTGTATCCGACCGTGGAAGGCTGTTGGCGGGCACGGCGCGGCTCATAGCCGGCCCTCAGGCACGGAGCTCCGGGTGAATTTTACAAATTTCTTCTAAGTCCCCTTTCCAGCGGGGAACTTTGAAACATTGTATCCGACCGTGGAAGGCTGTTGGCGGGCACGGCGGGGCTCATAGCCGGCCCTCGGGCACGGAGCTCCGGGTGAATTTTACAAATTTCTTCTAAGTCCCCTTTCCAGCGGGGAACTTTGAAACATTGTATCCGACCGTGGAAGGCTGTTGGCGGGCACGGCGCGGCTCATAGCCGGCCCTCAGGCACGGAGCTCCGGGTGAATTTTCACAAATTTCTTCTAAGTCCCCTTTCCAGCGGGGAACTTTGAAACATTGTATCCGACCAAAGGAAGGCTGTTGGCGGGCGCGGCGCGGCTCATAGCCGGCCCTCGGGCACGGAGCTCCGGTGAAATTTGCTCAATTCTTCTAAGTCCCCTTTCCAGCGGGGAACTTTGAAACATTGTATCCGACCAAAGGAAGGCTGTTGGCGGGCACGGCGCGGCTCATAGCCGGCCCTCGAGCACGGAGCTCCGGGGGAATTTGCCTCATTTCTTCTAAGTCCCCTTTCCAGCGGGGAACTTTGAAACATTGTATCCGACCAAAGGAAGGCTGTTGGCGGGCACGGCGCGGCTCATAGCCGGCCCTCGAGCACGGAGCTCCGGGGGAATTTGCCTCATTTCTTCTAAGTCCCCTTTCCAGCGGGGAACTTTGAAACATTGTATCCGACCAAAGGAAGGCTGTTGGCGGGCACGGCGCGGCTCATAGCCGGCCCTCGAGCACGGAGCTCCGGGGGAATTTGCCTCATTTCTTCTAAGTCCCCTTTCCAGCGGGGAACTTTCAAACATTGTATCCGACCACTGAAGGCTGTTGGCGGGCGCGGCGCGGCTCACAGCCCGCCATCAGGCACGGAGCTCCGGGGAAATTTGCCTCATTTCTTCTAAGTCCCCTTTCCAGCGGGGAACTTTCAAACATTGTATCCGACCAAAGGAAGGCTGTTGGCGGGCGCGGCGCGGCTCACAGCCCGCCCTCAGGCACGGAGCTCCGGTGAAATTTGCTCAATTCTTCTAAGTCCCCTTTCCAGCGGGGAACTTTGAAACATTGTATCCGACCAAAGGAAGGCTGTTGGCGGGCACGGCGCGGCTCATAGCCGGCCCTCGAGCACGGAGCTCCGGGGGAATTTGCCTCATTTCTTCTAAGTCCCCTTTCCAGCGGGGAACTTTGAAACATTGTATCCGACCAAAGGAAGGCTGTTGGCGGGCACGGCGCGGCTCATAGCCGGCCCTCGAGCACGGAGCTCCGGGGGAATTTGCCTCATTTCTTCTAAGTCCCCTTTCCAGCGGGGAACTTTGAAACATTGTATCCGACCAAAGGAAGGCTGTTGGCGGGCACGGCGCGGCTCATAGCCGGCCCTCGAGCACGGAGCTCCGGGGGAATTTGCCTCATTTCTTCTAAGTCCCCTTTCCAGCGGGGAACTTTGAAACATTGTATCCGACCACTGAAGGCTGTTGGCGGGCACGGCGCGGCTCATAGCCGGCCCTCGGGCACGGAGCTCCGGGTGAATTTGCCTCATTTCTTCTAAGTCCCCTTTCCAGCGGGGAACTTTGAAACATTGTATCCGACCGTGGAAGGCTGTTGGCGGGCACGGCGCGGCTCATAGCCGGCCCTCGGGCACGGAGCTCCGGGTGAATTTGCCTCATTTCTTCTAAGTCCCCTTTCCAGCGGGGAACTTTGAAACATTGTATCCGACCGTGGAAGGCTGTTGGCGGGCACGGCGCGGCTCATAGCCGGCCCTCGGGCACGGAGCTCCGGGTGAATTTTACTCAATTCTTCTAAGTCCCCTTTCCAGCGGGGAACTTTGAAACATTGTATCCGACCGTGGAAGGCTGTTGGCGGGCACGGCGCGGCTCATAGCCGGCCCTCAGGCACGGAGCTCCGGGTGAATTTTCACAAATTTCTTCTAAGTCCCCTTTCCAGCGGGGAACTTTGAAACATTGTATCCGACCGTGGAAGGCTGTTGGCGGGCACGGCGCGGCTCATAGCCGGCCCTCGGGCACGGAGCTCCGGGTGAATTTTCACAAATTTCTTCTAAGTCCCCTTTCCAGCGGGGAACTTTGAAACATTGTATCCGACCGTGGAAGGCTGTTGGCGGGCACGGCGCGGCTCATAGCCGGCCCTCAGGCACGGAGCTCCGGGTGAATTTTCACAAATTTCTTCTAAGTCCCCTTTCCAGCGGGGAACTTTGAAACATTGTATCCGACCGTGGAAGGCTGTTGGCGGGCACGGCGCGGCTCATAGCCGGCCCTCGGGCACGGAGCTCCGGGTGAATTTTCACAAATTTCTTCTAAGTCCCCTTTCCAGCGGGGAACTTTGAAACATTGTATCCGACCGTGGAAGGCTGTTGGCGGGCACGGCGCGGCTCATAGCCGGCCCTCAGGCACGGAGCTCCGGGTGAATTTTACAAATTTCTTCTAAGTCCCCTTTCCAGCGGGGAACTTTGAAACATTGTATCCGACCGTGGAAGGCTGTTGGCGGGCACGGCGGGGCTCATAGCCGGCCCTCGGGCACGGAGCTCCGGGTGAATTTTACAAATTTCTTCTAAGTCCCCTTTCCAGCGGGGAACTTTGAAACATTGTATCCGACCAAAGGAAGGCTGTTGGCGGGCACGGCGCGGCTCATAGCCGGCCCTCAGGCACGGAGCTCCGGGTGAATTTTCACAAATTTCTTCTAAGTCCCCTTTCCAGCGGGGAACTTTGAAACATTGTATCCGACCGTGGAAGGCTGTTGGCGGGCACGGCGGGGCTCATAGCCGGCCCTCGGGCACGGAGCTCCGGGTGAATTTTCACAAATTTCTTCTAAGTCCCCTTTCCAGCGGGGAACTTTGAAACATTGTATCCGACCGTGGAAGGCTGTTGGCGGGCACGGCGCGGCTCATAGCCGGCCCTCAGGCACGGAGCTCCGGGTGAATTTTCACAAATTTCTTCTAAGTCCCCTTTCCAGCGGGGAACTTTGAAACATTGTATCCGACCAAAGGAAGGCTGTTGGCGGGCGCGGCGCGGCTCATAGCCGGCCCTCGGGCACGGAGCTCCGGGTGAATTTTACTCAATTCTTCTAAGTCCCCTTTCCAGCGGGGAACTTTCAAACATTGTATCCGACCACTGAAGGCTGTTGGCGGGCGCGGCGCGGCTCACAGCCCGCCATCAGGCACGGAGCTCCGGGGAAATTTGCCTCATTTCTTCTAAGTCCCCTTTCCAGCGGGGAACTTTCAAACATTGTATCCGACCAAAGGAAGGCTGTTGGCGGGCGCGGCGCGGCTCACAGCCCGCCCTCAGGCACGGAGCTCCGGTGAAATTTGCCTCATTTCTTCTAAGTCCCCTTTCCAGCGGGGAACTTTGAAACATTGTATCCGACCAAAGGAAGGCTGTTGGCGGGCACGGCGCGGCTCATAGCCGGCCCTCAGGCACGGAGCTCCGGGTGAATTTGACAAATTCCTTCTAAGTCCCCTTTCCAGCGGGGAACTTTGAAACATTGTATCCGACCGTGGAAGGCTGTTGGCGGGCACGGCGCGGCTCATAGCCGGCCCTCGGGCACGGAGCTCCGGGTGAATTTGCCTCATTTCTTCTAAGTCCCCTTTCCAGCGGGGAACTTTGAAACATTGTATCCGACCACTGAAGGCTGTTGGCGGGCGCGGCGCGGCTCACAGCCCGCCCTCAGGCACGGAGCTCCGGGGAAATTTGCCTCATTTCTTCTAAGTCCCCTTTCCAGCGGGGACCTTTCAAACATTGTATCCGACCACTGAAGGCTGTTGGCGGACGCGGCGCGGCTCACAGCCCGCCCTCAGGCACGGAGCTCCGGGGAAATTTGCCTCATTTCTTCTAAGTCCCCTTTCCAGCGGGGAACTTTCAAACATTGTATCCGACCACTGAAGGCTGTTGGCGGGCGCGGCGCGGCTCACAGCCCGCACTCAGGCACGGAGCTCCGGGGAAATTTGCCTCATTTCTTCTAAGTCCCCTTTCCAGCGGGGACCTTTCAAACATTGTATCCGACCACTGAAGGCTGTTGGCGGACGCGGCGCGGCTCACAGCCCGCCCTCAGGCACGGAGCTCCGGGGAAATTTGCCTCATTTCTTCTAAGTCCCCTTTCCAGCGGGGACCTTTCAAACATTGTATCCGACCACTGAAGGCTGTTGGCGGACGCGGCGCGGCTCACAGCCCGCCCTCAGGCACGGAGCTCCGGGGGAATTTGCCCCCTCATTTCTTCTAAGTCCCCTTTAGGCGACCAGGGGTTGACAATTTAGGTGACCAGGGGTTGACAATTTAGGCGACCAGGGGTGACTTTTAGGCGACCAGGGGTGAGGTTTAGGCGACCAGGGGTGAGGTTTAGGCGACCAGGGGTGAGGTTTAGGCGACCAGGGGTAGCGTTTAGGCGACCAGGGGCGTTGCAGTTCCGCCGAATTGCATTAGGGGCGCTGCAGTAGGCAAACGTTTTTCCCCCTAGTCAGAGGGTCATTTGCCTACTTCCCAGGTTTACCCGGGTTTTCCAAAACACCTGGGGCACATTTTTAGGAACCACGTTTTTAGAAACAAAAATTCTTCTATGTCCACCTCCGTGAAAGAAATTGCCCAATGGTTCCCGCGGAAGAGAGCTGCCAGGCGGACGCATACTGCAATAACGGCCGCCCTGGCGCTCTGGTGGATGTTATCCTCGAAATTTCTTCTATGTGCCCATTCCAGCGGGCAACTTGCGAACAATGGTGTCCGACCATGGAAGGCTGTTGGCGGACGCGGCGCGGCTCACAGCCCGCCCTCAGGCACGGAGCTCCGGGGGAATTTTCCCCTCATTTCTTCTAAGTCCCCATTCCAGCGGGGAGCTTGCAAACGTGGTATCCGACCACTGAAGGCTGTTGGCGGGCACGGCCCCACCAGCGCAACACGGCACTTCCTATGACTCGGGTCCGACGCAGGAGGAGCGGTCCTCCCGGCCCCACCACACGGCACTTCCTA
>NW_028283920.1:0-12500 GCF_059441095.1 Idiotropiscis lumnitzeri
TTGCCTACTGCAGCGCCCCTAATGCAATTCGGCGGAACTGCAACGCCCCTGGTCGCCTAAACGCTACCCCTGGTCGCCTAAACCTCACCCCTGGTCGCCTAAACCTCACCCCTGGTCGCCTAAAAGTCACCCCTGGTCGCCTAAATTGTCAAACCCTGGTCACCATAAATTGTCAACCCCTGGTCGCCTAAAGGGGACTTAGAAGAAATGAGGGGGCAAATTCCCCCGGAGCTCCGTGCCTGAGGGCGGGCTGTGAGCCGCGCCGCGTCCGCCAACAGCCTTCAGTGGTCGGATACAATGTATGAAAGTTCCCCGCTGGAAAGGGGACTTAGAAGAAATGAGGCAAATTTCCCCGGAGCTCCGTGCCTGAGGGCGGGCTGTGAGCCGCGCCGCGCCCGCCAACAGCCTTCAGTGGTCGGATACAATGTTTGAAAGTTCCCCGCTGGAAAGGGGACTTAGAAGAAATGAGGCAAATTTCCCCGGAGCTCCGTGCCTGAGGGCGGGCTGTGAGCCGCGCCGCGCCCGCCAACAGCCTTCAGTGGTCGGATACAATGTTTGAAAGGTCCCCGCTGAAAGGGGACTTAGAAGAAATGAGCCAAATTTCCCCGGAGCTCCGTGCCTGAGGGCGGGCTGTGAGCCGCGCCGCGTCCGCCAACAGCCTTCAGTGGTCGGATACAATGTTTCAAAGTTCCCCGCTGGATAAGGGGGACTTAGAAGAAATTTGTAAAAATTCACCCGGAGCTCCGTGCCTGAGGGCCGGCTATGAGCCGCGCGTGCCGCCCGCCAACAGCCTTCCACGGTCGGATACAATGTTTCAAAGTTCCCCGCTGGAAAGGGGACTTAGAAGGAATTTGTCAAATTCACCCGGAGCTCCGTGCCTGAGGGCCGGCTATGAGCCGCGCCGTGCCCGCCAACAGCCTTCCACGGTCGGATACAATGTTTCAAAGTTCCCCGCTGGAAAGGGGACTTAGAAGGAATTTGTCAAATTCACCCGGAGCTCCGTGCCTGAGGGCCGGCTATGAGCCGCGCCGTGCCCGCCAACAGCCTTCCACGGTCGGATACAATGTTTGAAAGTTCCCCGCTGGAAAGGGGACTTAGAAGAAATGAGGGGGAAATTCCCCCGGAGCTCCGTGCCTGAGGGCGGGCTGTGAGCCGCGCCGCGTCCGCCAACAGCCTTCCACGGTCGGATACAATGTTTCAAAGTTCCCCGCTGGAAAGGGGACTTAGAAGAAATTTGTAAAATTCACCCGGAGCTCCGTGCCCGAGGGCCGGCTATGAGCCGCGCCGCGCCCGCCAACAGCCTTCCTTTGGTCGGATACAATGTTTCAAAGTTCCCCGCTGGAAAGGGGACTTAGAAGAAATTTGTAAAATTTCACCCGGAGCTCCGTGCCGAGGGCCGGCTATGAGCCCCGCCGTGCCCGCCAACAGCCTTCCACGGTCGGATACAATGTTTCAAAGTTCCCCGCTGGAAAGGGGACTTAGAAGAAATTTGTAAAAATTCACCCGGAGCTCCGTGCCCGAGGGCCGGCTATGAGCCCCGCCGTGCCCGCCAACAGCCTTCCACGGTCGGATACAATGTTTCAAAGTTCCCGCTGGAAAGGGGACTTAGAAGAAATTTGTAAAAATTCACCCGGAGCTCCGTGCCCGAGGGCCGGCTATGAGCCGCGCCGCGGCCCGCCAACAGCCTTCCACGGTCGGATACAATGTTTCAAGTTCCCCGCTGGAAAGGGACTTAGAAGAAATTTGTGAAAATTCACCCGGAGCTCCGTGCCCGAGGGCCGGCTATGAGCCGCGCCGTGCCCGCCAACAGCCTTCCACGGTCGGATACAATGTTTCAAAGTTCCCCGCTGGAAAGGGGACTTAGAAGAAATTTGTAAAAATTCATCCGGAGCTCCGTGCCCGAGGTCCGGCTATGAGCCGCGCCGTGCCCGCCAACAGCCTTCCACGGTCGGATACAATGTTTCAAAGTTCCCCGCTGGAAAGGGGACTTAGAAGAAATTTGTGAAAATTCACCCGGAGCTCCGTGCCCGAGGGCCGGCTATGAGCCGCGCCGTGCCCGCCAACAGCCCTTCCACGGTCGGATACAATGTTTCAAAGTTCCCGCTGGAAAGGGGACTTAGAAGAAATTTGTAAAAATTCACCCGGAGCTCCGTGCCCGAGGGCCGGCTATGAGCCGCGCCGTGCCGCCAACAGCCTCCACGGTCGGATACAATGTTTCAAAGTTCCCCGCTGGAAAGGGGACTTAGAAGAAATTTGTGAAAATTCACCCGGAGCTCCGTGCCCGAGGGCCGGCTATGAGCCGCGCCGTGCCCGCCAACAGCCTTCCACGGTCGGATACAATGTTTCAAAGTTCCCCGCTGGAAAGGGGACTTAGAAGAAATTTGTGAAAATTCACCCGGAGCTCCGTGCCTGAGGGCCGGCTATGAGCCGCGCCGCGCCCGCCAACAGCCTTCAGTGGTCGGATACAATGTTTGAAAGTTCCCCGCTGGAAAGGGGACTTAGAAGAATTGAGTAAAATTCACCCGGAGCTCCGTGCCCGAGGGCCGGCTATGAGCCGCGCCGCGCCCGCCAACAGCCTTCCTTTGGTCGGATACAATGTTTCAAAGTTCCCCGCTGGAAAGGGGACTTAGAAGAAATTTGTGAAAAATTCACCCGGAGCTCCGTGCCTGAGGGCCGGCTATGAGCCGCGCCGTGCCCGCCAACAGCCTTCCACGGTCGGATACAATGTTTCAAAGTTCCCCGCTGAAAGGGGACTTAGAAGAAATTTGTGAAAATTCACCCGGAGCTCCGTGCCCGAGGGCCGGCTATGAGCCGCGCCGTGCCCGCCAACAGCCTTCCACGGTCGGATACAATGTTTCAAAGTTCCCCGCTGGAAAGGGGACTTAGAAGAAATTTGTAAAAATTCACCCGAGCTCCGTGCCCGAGGGCCGGCTATGAGCCGCGCCGTGCCCGCCAACAGCCTTCCACGGTCGGATACAATGTTTCAAAGTTCCCCGCTGGAAAGGGGACTTAGAAGAAATTTGTAAAATTCACCCGGAGCTCCGTGCCCGAGGGCCGGCTATGAGCCGCGCCGTGCCCGCCAACAGCCTTCCACGGTCGGATACAATGTTTCAAAGTTCCCCGCTGGAAAGGGGACTTAGAAGAAATTTGTGAAAATTCACCCGGAGCTCCGTGCCTGAGGGCCGGCTATGAGCCGCGCCGTGCCCGCCAACAGCCTTCCACGGTCGGATACAATGTTTCAAAGTTCCCCGCTGGAAAGGGGACTTAGAAGAAATTTGTAAAATTCACCCGGAGCTCCGTGCCCGAGGGCCGGCTATGAGCCGCGCCGCGCCCGCCAACAGCCTTCCTTTGGTCGGATACAATGTTTCAAAGTTCCCCGCTGGAAAGGGGACTTAGAAGAAATTTGTAAAATTCACCCGGAGCTCCGTGCCCGAGGGCCGGCTATGAGCCCCGCCGTGCCCGCCAACAGCCTTCCACGGTCGGATACAATGTTTCAAAGTTCCCCGCTGGAAAGGGGACTTAGAAGAAATTGTAAAAATTCACCCGGAGCTCCGTGCCCGAGGGCCGGCTATGAGCCCCGCCGTGCCCGCCAACAGCCTTCCACGGTCGGATACAATGTTTCAAAGTTCCCCGCTGAAAGGGGACTTAGAAGAAATTTGTAAAAATTCACCCGGAGCTCCGTGCCCGAGGGCCGGCTATGAGCCGCGCCGCGCCCGCCAACAGCCTTCCACGGTCGGATACAATGTTTCAAAGTTCCCCGCTGGAAAGGGGACTTAGAAGAAATTTGTGAAAATTCACCCGGAGCTCCGTGCCCGAGGGCCGGCTATGAGCCGCGCCGTGCCCGCCAACAGCCTTCCACGGTCGGATACAATGTTTCAAAGTTCCCCGCTGGAAAGGGGACTTAGAAGAAATTTGTAAAAATTCATCCGGAGCTCCGTGCGCCGAGGGCCGGCTATGAGCCGCGCCGTTGCCCGCCAACAGCCTTCCACGGTCTGGATACAATGTTTCAAAGTTCCCCGCTGGAAAGGGGACTTAGAAGAAATTTGTGAAAATTCACCCGGAGCTCCGTGCCCGAGGGCCGGCTATGAGCCGCGCCGTGCCCGCCAACAGCTTCCACGGTCGTGATACAATGTTTCAAAAGTTCCCCGCTGGAAAGGGGACTTAGAAGAAATTTGTAAAAATTCACCCGGAGCTCCGTGCCCGAGGGCCGGCTATGAGCCGCGCCGTGCCCGCCAACAGCCTTCCACGGTCGGATACAATGTTTCAAAGTTCCCCGCTGGAAAGGGGACTTAGAAGAAATTTGTGAAAATTCACCCGGAGCTCCGTGCCCGAGGGCCGGCTATGAGCCGCGCCGTGCCCGCCAACAGCCTTCCACGGTCGGATACAATGTTTTCAAAGTTCCCCGCTGGAAAGGGGACTTAGAAGAAATTTGTGAAAATTCACCCGGAGCTCCGTGCCTGAGGGCCGGCTATGAGCCGCGCCGCGCCCGCCAACAGCCTTCAGTGGTCGGATACAATGTTTGAAAGTTCCCCGCTGGAAAGGGGACTTAGAAGAATTGAGTAAAATTCACCCGGAGCTCCGTGCCCGAGGGCCGGCTATGAGCCGCGCCGCGCCCGCCAACAGCCTTCCTTTGGTCGGATACAATGTTTCAAAGTTCCCCGCTGGAAAGGGGACTTAGAAGAAATTTGTGAAATTCACCCGGAGCTCCGTGCCTGAGGGCCGGCTATGAGCCGCGCCGTGCCCGCCAACAGCCTTCCACGGTCGGATACAATGTTTCAAAGTTCCCCGCTGGAAAGGGGACTTAGAAGAAATTTGTGAAAATTCACCCGGAGCTCCGTGCCCGAGGGCCGGCTATGAGCCGCGCCGTGCCCGCCAACAGCCTTCCACGGTCGGATACAATGGTTTCAAAGTTCCCCGCTGGAAAGGGGACTTAGAAGAAATTTGTAAAAATTCACCCGGAGCTCCGTGCCCGAGGGCCGGCTATGAGCCGCGCCGTGCCCGCCAACAGCCTTCCACGGTCGGATACAATGTTTCAAAGTTCCCCGCTGGAAGGGGACTTAGAAGAAATTTGTAAAATTCACCCGGAGCTCCGTGCCCGAGGGCCGGCTATGAGCCGCGCCGTGCCCGCCAACAGCCTTCCACGGTCGGATACAATGTTTCAAAGTTCCCCGCTGGAAAGGGACTTAGAAGAAATTTGTGAAAATTCACCCGGAGCTCCGTGCCTGAGGGCCGGCTATGAGCCGCGCCGTGCCCGCCAACAGCCTTCCACGGTCGGATACAATGTTTCAAAGTTCCCCGCTGGAAAGGGGACTTAGAAGAAATTTGTAAAATTCACCCGGAGCTCCGTGCCCGAGGGCCGGCTATGAGCCGCGCCGCGCCCGCCAACAGCCTTCCTTTGGTCGGATACAATGTTTCAAAGTTCCCCGCTGGAAAGGGGACTTAGAAGAAATTTGTAAAATTCACCCGGAGCTCCGTGCCCGAGGGCCGGCTATGAGCCCCGCCGTGCCCGCCAACAGCCTTCCACGGTCGGATACAATGTTTCAAAGTTCCCCGCTGGAAAGGGGACTTAGAAGAAATTTGTAAAAATTCACCCGGAGCTCCGTGCCCGAGGGCCGGCTATGAGCCCCGCCGTGCCCGCCAACAGCCTTCCACGGTCGGATACAATGTTTCAAAGTTCCCCGCTGGAAAGGGGACTTAGAAGAAATTGTAAAAATTCACCCGGAGCTCCGTGCCCGAGGGCCGGCTATGAGCCGCGCCGCGCCCGCCAACAGCCTTCCACGGTCGGATACAATGTTTCAAAGTTCCCCGCTGGAAAGGGGACTTAGAAGAAATTTGTGAAAATTCACCCGGAGCTCCGTGCCCGAGGGCCGGCTATGAGCCGCGCCGTGCCCGCCAACAGCCTTCCACGGTCGGATACAATGTTTCAAAGTTCCCCGCTGGAAAGGGGACTTAGAAGAAATTTGTAAAAATTCATCCGGAGCTCCGTGCCGAGGGCCGGCTATGAGCCGCGCCGTGCCCGCCAACAGCCTTCCACGGTCGGATACAATGTTTCAAAGTTCCCCGCTGGAAAGGGGACTTAGAAGAAATTTGTGAAAATTCACCCGGAGCTCCGTGCCCGAGGGCCGGCTATGAGCCGCGCCGTGCCCCGCCAACAGCCTTCACGGTCGGATACAATGTTTCAAAGTTCCCCGCTGGAAAGGGGACTTAGAAGAAATTTGTAAAAATTCACCCGGAGCTCCGTGCCCGAGGGCCGGCTATGAGCGCCGTGCCCGCCAACAGCCTTCCACGGTCGGATACAATGTTTCAAAGTTCCCCGCTGGAAAGGGACTTAGAAGAAATTTGTGAAAATTCACCCGGAGCTCCGTGCCCGAGGGCCGGCTATGAGCCGCGCCGTGCCCGCCAACAGCCTTCCACGGTCGGATACAATGTTTCAAAGTTCCCCGCTGGAAAGGGGACTTAGAAGAAATTTGTGAAAATTCACCCGGAGCTCCGTGCCTGAGGGCCGGCTATGAGCCGCGCCGCGCCCGCCAACAGCCTTCAGTGGTCGGATACAATGTTTGAAAGTTCCCCGCTGGAAAGGGGACTTAGAAGAATTGAGTAAAATTCACCCGGAGCTCCGTGCCCGAGGGCCGGCTATGAGCCGCGCCGCGCCCGCCAACAGCCTTCCTTTGGTCGGATACAATGTTTCAAAGTTCCCCGCTGGAAAGGGGACTTAGAAGAAATTTGTGAAAATTCACCCGGAGCTCCGTGCCTGAGGGCCGGCTATGAGCCGCGCCGTGCCCGCCAACAGCCTTCCACGGTCGGATACAATGTTTCAAAGTTCCCCGCTGGAAAGGGGACTTAGAAGAAATTTGTGAAAATTCACCCGGAGCTCCGTGCCCGAGGGCCGGCTATGAGCCGCGCCGTGCCCGCCAACAGCCTTCCACGGTCGGATACAATGTTTCAAAGTTCCCCGCTGGAAAGGGGACTTAGAAGAAATTTGTAAAAATTCACCCGGAGCTCCGTGCCCGAGGGCCGGCTATGAGCCGCGCCGTGCCCGCCAACAGCCTTCCACGGTCGGATACAATGTTTCAAAGTTCCCCGCTGGAAAGGGGACTTAGAAGAAATTTGTAAAATTCACCCGGAGCTCCGTGCCCGAGGGCCGGCTATGAGCCGCGCCGTGCCCGCCAACAGCCTTCCACGGTCGGATACAATGTTTCAAAGTTCCCCGCTGGAAAGGGGACTTAGAAGAAATTTGTGAAAATTCACCCGGAGCTCCGTGCCTGAGGGCCGGCTATGAGCCGCGCCGTGCCCGCCAACAGCCTTCCACGGTCGGATACAATGTTTCAAAGTTCCCCGCTGGAAAGGGGACTTAGAAGAAATTAGGCAACTTTCCCCGGAGCTCCATGCCTGAGTGCGGGCTGTTTGCCGCGCCGTGCCCGCCAACAGCCTTCAGTGGTCGGATACAATGTTTCAAAGTTCCCCGCTGGAAAGGGGACTTAGAAGAAATTATGAATATTTTTGTTTCTAAAAACGTGATCCCTGAAAATGTGCCCCAGGTGTTTTGGAAAACCCGGGTAAACCTGGGAAGTAGGCAAATGACCCTCTGACTAGGGGGGAAGAACGTTTGCCTACTGCAGCGCCCCTAATGCAATTCGGCGGAACTGCAACGCCCCTGGTCGCCTAAACGCTACCCCTGGTCGCCTAAAAGCTACCCCTGGTCGCCTAAAAGCTACCCCTGGTCGCCTAAACGCTACCCCTGGTCGCCTAAACGCTACCCCTGGTCGCCTAAACGCTACCCCTGGTCACCTAAACGCTACCCCTGGTCGCCTAAACGCTTCCCCTGGTCACCTAAACGCTACCCCTGGTCGCCTAAACGCTACCCCTGGTCGCCTAACTGACCCCTCGTGTGTGGGGATCAACGTTTGCCTACTAGGGCGTCCTCCGGCGGCCTCTCGGCAGTACTGCAGGCCCATTTTAGCCGAGCCCATTGAAATGAATGGGGGAATTTTATACGTTTTTGCCTTTTTTTTCCCCCCCTCGTTCTTTTTGTATTTATTCATTTATTTCAACTTTTACCGACTCAACCGCCCTCCGGCGTGCCCTCGGCGGTCCCGCAAGCCCAATTCGGCCGAGCCCATTGAAATGAATGGGGGAATTTTATACGTTTTTGCCTTTTTTCCCCCCCCCTCGTTCTTTTTGTATTTATTCATTTATTTCAACTTTTACCGACTCAACCGCCCTCCGGCGTGCCCTCGGCGGTCCCGCAAGCCCAATTCGGCCGAGCCCATTGAAATGAATGGGGGAATTTTATACGTTTTTGCCTTTTTTTTCCCCCCCTCGTTCTTTTTGTATTTATTCATTTATTTCAACTTTTACCGACTCAACCGCCCTCCGGCGTGCCCTCGGCGGTCCCGCAAGCCCAATTCGGCCGAGCCCATTGAAATGAATGGGGGAATTTTATACGTTTTTGCCTTTTTTTCCCCCTCGTTCTTTTTGTATTTATTCATTTATTTCAACTTTTACCGACTCAACCGCCCTCCGGCGTGCCCTCGGCGGTCCCGCAAGCCCAATTCGGCCGAGCCCATTGAAATGAATGGGGGGATTTTATACGTCTTTTTCTCCCCCCCTCGTTTCTTTTGTATTTATTCATTTATTTCAACTTTTACCGACTCAACCGCCCTCCGGCGTGCCCCCGGCGGTCCCGCAAGCCCAATTCGGCCGAACCCATTGAAATGAATGGGGGAATTTTATACGTTTTTGCCTTTTTTTTCCCCCCCTCGTTCTTTTTGTATTTATTCATTTATTTCAACTTTTACCGACTCAACCGCCCTCCGGCGTGCCCCCGGCGGTCCCGCAAGCCCAATTCGGCCGAACCCATTGAAATGAATGGGGGAATTTTATACGTTTTTGCCTTTTTTTCCCCCCCCTCGTTCTTTTTGTATTTATTCATTTATTTCAACTTTTACCGACTCAACCGCCCTCCGGCGTGCCCTCGGCGGTCCCGCAAGCCCAATTCGGCCGAGCCCATTGAAATGAATGGGGGGAATTTTATACGTTTTTGCCTTTTTTTCCCCCCCCTCGTTCTTTTTGTATTTATTCATTTATTTCAACTTTTACCGACTCAACCGCCCTCCGGCGTGCCCTCGGCGGTCCCGCAAGCCCAATTCGGCCGAGCCCATTGAAATGAATGGGGGAATTTTATACGTTTTTGCCTTTTTTTCCCCCCCCCTCGTTCTTTTTGTATTTATTCATTTATTTCAACTTTTACCGACTCAACCGCCCTCCGGCGTGCCCTCGGCGGTCCCGCAAGCCCAATTCGGCCGAGCCCATTGAAATGAATGGGGGAATTTTATACGTTTTTGCCTTTTTTCCCCCCCCTCGTTCTTTTTGTATTTATTCATTTTATTTCAACTTTTACCGACTCAACCGCCCTCCGGCGTGCCCTCGGCGGTCCCGCAAGCCCAATTCGGCCGAGCCCATTGAAATGAATGGGGGAATTTTATACGTTTTTGCCTTTTTTCCCCCCCCCCTCGTTCTTTTTGTATTTATTCATTTATTTCAACTTTTACCGACTCAACCGCCCTCCGGCGTGCCCTCGGCGGTCCCGCAAGCCCAATTCGGCCGAGCCCATTGAAATGAATGGGGGAATTTTATACGTTTTTGCCTTTTTTTCCCCCCCTCGTTCTTTTTGTATTTATTCATTTATTTCAACTTTTACCGACTCAACCGCCCTCCGGCGTGCCCTCGGCGGTCCCGCAAGCCCAATTCGGCCGAGCCCATTGAAATGAATGGGGGGATTTTATACGTTTTTTGCCTTTTTTCCCCCCCTCGTTCTTTTTGTATTTATTCATTTATTTCAACTTTTACCGACTCAACCGCCCTCCGGCGTGCCCCCGGCGGTCCCGCAAGCCCAATTCGGCCGAACCCATTGAAATGAATGGGGGAATTTTATACGTTTTTGCCTTTTTTTTCCCCCCCTCGTTCTTTTTGTATTTATTCATTTATTTCAACTTTTACCGACTCAACCGCCCTCCGGCGTGCCCCCGGCGGTCCCGCAAGCCCAATTCGGCCGAACCCATTGAAATGAATGGGGGAATTTTATACGTTTTTGCCTTTTTTTTCCCCCCCTCGTTCTTTTTGTATTTATTCATTTATTTCAACTTTTACCGACTCAACCGCCCTCCGGCGTGCCCTCGGCGGTCCCCGCAAGCCAATTCGGCCGAGCCCATTGAAATGAATGGGGGGATTTTATACGTTTTTGCCTTTTTTCCCCCCCTCGTTCTTTTTGTATTTATTCATTTATTTCACTTTTACCGACTCAACCGCCCTCCGGCGTGCCCTCGGCGGTCCCGCAAGCCCAATTCGGCCGAGCCCATTGAAATGAATGGGGGAATTTTATACGTTTTTGCCTTTTTTCCCCCCCCCCCTCGTTCTTTTTGTATTTATTCATTTATTTCAACTTTTACCGACTCAACCGCCCTCCGGCGTGCCCTCGGCGGTCCCGCAAGCCCAATTCGGCCGAGCCCATTGAAATGAATGGGGGGATTTTATACGTTTTTGCCTTTTTTCCCCCCCTCGTTCTTTTTGTATTTATTCATTTATTTCAACTTTTACCGACTCAACCGCCCTCCGGCGTGCCCCCGGCGGTCCCGCAAGCCCAATTCGGCCGAACCCATTGAAATGAATGGGGGAATTTTATACGTTTTGCCTTTTTTTTCCCCCCCTCGTTCTTTTTGTATTTATTCATTATTTCAACTTTTACCGACTCAACCGCCCTCCGGCGTGCCCTCGGCGGTCCCGCAAGCCCAATTCGGCCGAGCCCATTGAAATGAATGGGGGGATTTTATACGTTTTTGCCTTTTTTCCCCCCCTCGTTCTTTTTGTATTTATTCATTTATTTCAACTTTTACCGACTCAACCGCCCTCCGGCGTGCCCTCGGCGGTCCCGCAAGCCCAATTCGGCCGAGCCCATTGAAATGAATGGGGGAATTTTATACGTTTTTGCCTTTTTTCCCCCCCCCCTCGTTCTTTTTGTATTTATTCATTTATTTCAACTTTTACCGACTCAACCGCCCTCCGGCGTGCCCTCGGCGGTCCCGCAAGCCCAATTCGGCCGAGCCCATTGAAATGAATGGGGGAATTTTATACGTTTTTGCCTTTTTTTTCCCCCCCCTCGTCCTTTTTGTATTTATTCATTTATTTCAACTTTTACCGACTCAACCGCCCTCCGGCGTGCCCTCGGCGGTCCCGCAAGCCCAATTCGGCCGAGCCCATTGAAATGAATGGGGGAATTTTATACGTTTTTGCCTTTTTTTTTCCCCCCTCGTCCTTTTTGTATTTATTTACTTATTTCAACCTTTACCGACTTAGGGGCCGCTTTGCACCGCCTGTGCCCGGGGAAGGTGCTCCTATTCGGGCCAAGTGTGACACACGCCCGCCCTCCTCCTCCGGAGCTTCCATTAGGGTAGACTTAGGGGCCGCTTGGCACCGCCTGTGCCCGGGGAAGGTGCTCATATTCGGCTTCACTGTCAGGCAGCATGCACTCCTCCTCCGGAGCTTCCATTTGGGCAAACTTAGGGGCCGCTTGGCACCGCCCGTGCCCGGGGAAGGTGCTCCTATTCGGGCCAAGTGTGACACACGCCCGCACTCCTCCTCCGGAGCTTCCATTTGGGCAAACTTAGGGGCCGCTTGGCACCGCCTGTGCCCGGGGAAGGTGCTCATATTCGGCTTCACTGTCACACAGCATGCACTCCTCCTCCGGAGCTTCCATAAGGGCAAACTTAGGGGCCGCTTGGCACCGCCTGTGCCCGGGGAAGGTGCTCATATTCGGCTTCACTGTCACACAGCGTGCACTCCTCCTCCGGAGCTTCCATTTGGGCAAACTTAGGGGCCGCTTGGCACCGTCTGTGCCCGGGGAAGGTGCTCATATTCGGGCCAAGTGTGACACACGCCCGCACTCCTCCTCCGGAGCTTCCATGAGGGTAGACTTAGGGGCCGCTTGGCACCGCCTGTGCCCGGGGAAGGTGCTCATAGTCGGCTTCACTGTCAGGCAGCATGCACTCCTCCTCCGGAGCTTCCATTTGGGCAAACTTAGGGGCCGCTTGGCACCGTCTGTGCCCGGGGAAGGTGCTCATATTCGGGCCAAGTGTGACACACGCCCGCACTCCTCCTCCGGAGCTTCCATTTGGGCAAACTTAGGGGCCGCTTGGCACCGCCTGTGCCCGGGGAAGGTGCTCATATTCGGGCCAAGTGTGACACACGCCCGCACTCCTCCTCCGGAGCTTCCATTTGGGCAAACTTAGGGGCCGCTTGGCACCGCCTGTGCCCGGGGAAGGTGCTCATATTCGGGCCAAGTGTGACACACGCCCGCACTCCTCCTCCGGAGCTTCCATAAGGGTAGACTTAGGGGCCGCTTGGCACCGTCTGTGCCCGGGGAAGGTGCTCCTATTCGGCTTCACTGTCACACAGCATGCACTCCTCCTCCGGAGCTTCCATAAGGGCAAACTTAGGGGCCGCTT
>NW_028283921.1:0-25683 GCF_059441095.1 Idiotropiscis lumnitzeri
AATTTAGCAGGTTTATATTTACTGAATATGCTATGATCGCAAAATTCCGGACGAACTGGCGAGGCTGCCCGGCTCACCGTGGCTTGTCATCGGGACCGGGAGGCGGCGCAGGCGACGCAGAGAGAGGAAGCAGAAGCGGGGCTGCAGGTCCGGTGTCTTGCAACGGCTGCGACGGCAGCCCCATAGGCAACCACTGCCGAGTCTGTACCTCACCAACGCCAGATCCGTGGTCCACAAAATCGACGACCTGGGATTACAAATCCTGGGAAACCGCTATGTGCGAGACAGCAGTGTGATCGTCGTCACGGAATCCTGGCTGCACGCAGACGTCCCCGATGCTAGCATCCAGCTGGCCGGGCGCTCGCTACATCGCGCGGATCGGACAAGGGACACCGGTAAGAGACGGGGCGGGGTGGCTCTGTGTTTACGTGCATGAGAACTGGTGCGGCGATAGCACGATCGTCGAGAAGCACTCTTCCCCCGACATCGAGTTCATGTCCGTTAAATGCCGGCCTTATTTTCTCCCGAGGGAGCTAACGGTCGTGATTGTCACAGCTGTTTACATCCCTCCCGACGCTAGCACTAGCACGGCGCTCTCGCTACTCGCGTGCGTCATCAATAAACATCAGCGGGCCCACCCTGATGGCGTTCACGTAGTAGCGGGAGACTTTAATAAGGCCAATTTAAAGACTGTACTCCCAGAGTTTCACCAGCATGTCAAGTGCCCAACGAGGGGAGACAACACTCTCGACCATGTGTACTCGAACATCAAGCACGCATACAGGGCCCTCCCACTCGCCCCCCTCGGCCAGTCAGACCACCTGTCCTTGCAGCTCGCACCTGCATACATCCCTCTCAGGCGCAGATTCAGGCCCACCACAAAGACTGTGAAAACCTGGCGTGACGGCGCCATGAGTGAATTACAGGACTGCTTTCAAGACACAAACTGGGGCCTCTTTGATCATCAGGACCTTGATGTCTACACACATTGTGTAGTGGACTACATCAAGTTCTGCATGGAAACTGTGTCCCTACACAGGACTATACGGACCTTCCCAAATGCGAAGCCCTGGATGTCCAGCAGGGTTCGCTCTCTCCTCAAGGCCCGTGACGCTGCCTTCAGGTCAGGCGACAAAGCCCAGTACAGGGTGGCTCGTGCTGACCTGAGCAAAGGCATCAAGCTAGCCAAGGCAACCTACAAGGGGAGGCTGGAGGCCCACCTTGCCAGTAACAGACCACGGGAGGTGTGGCAGGGTCTACGGAGCATCACCAACTTCCGTGGCAGCAGCACGACCTCTGCAGACCCGAGTGCATCGCTGGCAGAGGAGCTTAACTGCTTCTTTGCTCGCTTTGACTCGCCCCAACCGTCACACCCCCGCACTTCATGCTCCAACTCCCCCCCACTCACCGTAGAGGAACACGATGTGAGGCGCGCGCTCCTGGCTGTTAACCCCAGGAAAGCTACTGGACCCGACGGAATACCAGGCAAGGTCCTCAAAACATGTGCCCACCAACTGTCACATGTATTCTGCAGGATCTTCAACCGCTCCCTGGCTCAAGCAGTCATCCCCTCCTGCTTGAAAACTTCCATCATTATTCCTGTCCCCAAAAAGTCACCAGCCGTCCACCTGAATGACTACCGTCCTGTTGCTCTCACACCAGTCATCATGAAGTGCTTCGAGAGGCTGGTTCTCCAGCACATCAGGGACTGCCTTCCTCCCACTCTGGACCCCTACCAGTTTGCATACTGGGCTAACAGATCCACTGAGGACGCCATCAACACTGCTCTGCATGTTGTGCTGGGCCACCTGGAACAACAGCAGAGCTATGCAAGGATGCTCTTTGTGGACTACAGCTTGGCATTCAACACAATCATCCCAGACATCCACGTCGCCAAACTTGACATTCTCGGCCTCCCTGCCCTCACACGCATCTGGATTAAGGACTTTCTGACCAACAGATCCCAGACTGTGTTGCTCGGCCCCTACACGTCCTCCACCTGCATGCTGAGCACCGGTTCCCCTCAAGGATGCGTGCTGAGCCCTCTCCTATACGCCCTCTACACCTACGACTGCAGCCCGGCACATGGCAACAACACCATCGTCAAGTTTGCTGACGACGCGACAGTGGTCGGTCTGATCTCGGAAGGTGACGAGACAGCCTACAGAGAGGAGGTAAAGAGACTGACAGCTTGGTGCAAGGACAACAGACTGCACCTTAACACTGCAAAAACAAAGGAGATTGTCGTCGACTTCAGGAGGAACAAGACGGTGCCGCCCCCCCTCTGCATCGAAGGCGTGTGTGTGGAGAGGGTCCACACGTTCAAGTTCCTGGGAGTACAGATCTCCGACGACCTTTCTTGGACTCACAACACCACAGCAGTGGTAAAGAAGGTCCACCAGCGTCTGCACTTCCTGAGAGTCCTCAGGAAATTCAACCTGGACAGGAAGCTGCTGCTAGCCTTCTACCACTCGTCCATTGAGAGCCTGTTGACGTACTGTGTCTCCACCTGGTACAGCGGCTGCACTGAGGCCGACAGAGTGAGGCTCCAGAGGACAGTCAAAACAGCGCAAAGGATTATTGGCTGCCCTCTCCCCTCACTGTCGGACATCTACACCGCCCGGTGCCTCAGAAGGGCTCTCAACATCGTCAAAGACAATACCCACCCAAACTCACACCTGTTCGACCTGTTGCCCTCTGGCAGGCGCTACAGATGCATCAAATCGAGGACCAATAGACTGAGAAACAGTTGCTTTCCGAGAGCCATCTCCATTCTGAACTCTCACACACACACGAGAACACCCTTACCTTGCAGAACAGCATCGTGATGTGTTTTTATATACCCTATTCTGTACTAAATTCCATTGCACTCTCTTATTTATTAATCTAATTTATATATTTGTCTGTCTTATTGTTGTATTGCACTGGAGAGGGGAGCCTTCTAATCTCGTTGCACACTTGAGTACAATGACAATAAAGGGATTTCTAATTCTAATTCTAATTCTACTACGCATAGGAATGACTGATTGTAGTCATGGTCTTTACTGATTTATGATATTATTTTCACATGCTAAAGTTATATTACTTAGTTTATAAATGTGTGAACATAGTATTTTCATGACCTACACTCACATTCACATCATACATATTCAGTCTGCACATTACAAACTGATGACAAGCCAGACAGCACTTCATGGACAAATATGACAAAGCACATTCTCCACATAGGACATAGAGATGCAAACATACCAAATTGGGCACTGGATTTAGTTTTAAAATCGCTGCATTGGCTCCCCGTGTGTTTCAGGATTGATTTTAAGGTTCTTCAATTAGTTTTTAAATGCCTTAACGGTCTTGGGCCATCCTCGCGGACCCTGAGGTCCTCTGGCACCGGCCTGTTAATTATTCCTCGGGTGAGGACTGGAACACATGGCGAGGCTGCATTCAGCCATTCTGGTCCTCGTCTATGGAATAGCCTGCCGGAGGACATCAGGTCCGCAGAGACTGTTGATATTTTTAAAAGGAGGCTCAAGACCAGACCTGGGCATTGCACGGCCCGCGGGCCACATCCGGCCCGCCGGGTGGCACTGACTGGCCCGTATGACAGACCTGGGCATTGTATGGCCCGGGCCACATACCTTTGGTTGACTCTGACCGCGAGTGTAAGGTTAATTGGAAATTTCAAAATAAACATACTTTTTAATTTCACCTCATTCATGGGCGAAAGCTGCACTGCTTTTATTCTGAAATTGTTTTTTTTTTTTATTCCCGCACAATGTGCGTCGCACATAATGACGTAATGCGTTTATCAAGACATGCGCGCGATTGAATCACAACAAGACAACGTTCGTCCTCAAAAATGTCCGCTCAGGCTACAAAAAGAAAGGTAGATGCCGAATGTAGAATTTTCAACAAAAATTGGACAGCGAAGTATTTATTTACTGAAGTTAGAGGTAAAGCTGTGTGTTTAGTTTGCGGGGAGCAGATCGCCGTGTTGAAGGACTACAATTTGAGTCGGCATTACCAGACGAAACATGCAGAGAAATATAAAAACGGCACCAGATAACAATGAACTGGGACACTTTTTCTCAAAATCACAGTTCAGTGACAGTCAATATGTTGTATCTTGCTTAATGTTTGGTGCAAAAAGACAATATTGTGATGTCTTTAAAATGCTCAGAACCTTTACACAACTATCCAACAGTATATGGAACTCAAAATGTGTTTTGAAGTGAATGTGACAGAATATGTTTACTAATATGAGTCACAAATAGTAAAAAATGTTAATATTATGTCTACCATTGTGTTGAGAAATTTGAATGAATACATTTTTGTAAGGCAACCTCATTTTTTCAGTTTATTTGGTATTTAGTTTCATTGCTTAACTTTAATGCCAGCTTGTCAAAACAGTGCTATTTACTGCTTTTTAAAAAAGAAATACAATTAATATTATGCAGAATTGAGTTCAGCCTTTTGGCCCGGCCCTCCACAATATTTAATGTTTCTTATGTGGCCCCATGGAAAAAATAATTGCCCACCCCTGCTCAAGACTCACCTTTTTTGTTTGGCTTTTAAATAATTTATCTTAGTCTTTTAATTCAGGATTGTCATTTTATATATTATCATTGTCTTTAATTTTTTTTAGCTTCTTTGTCTTTTAGTATCATCATTTTTCTTATATATTTTAGCTGCGTCGTTTTATATTATTGTCTTTTAATTTTTAGCTTCTTCTCTGTCTTTTAGTATCATAATTTTTCTTATATATTTTAGCTTCGTCTTTTTATATTATTGTCCTTTAATTTTTAGCTTCTTTTTTGTTTAGCATTATCATTTTCTTTTATATATTTTAGCTCCAGTGTTTCCTCAAGGGGGGCCTCCGCGCTGGGAGGTGTGGCTGGCCTTCTCACAGGGGGCTTCATCCCGGAGGCTCCTTAGGCCCGGCGGACCGGGGCCCTCTGCACTATGTGTAGGGTCTACCCCGGTCAGTCTGGGCTAGGGGTCTGTGTGTTGGCGCAGCTCCCTGTGGGCGTGAGCCGTCATCCCTCTCAGCGCGGATGACCTACCCTGGGTACATTTTCTCATATGGTTTCTCTGTGCCTTACCCTGTCTTTCTACTAAGATGGTTTATTAAGTTGTGTGAATGCGAGTGTTCTGTGTGTGTGCGAGTTCAGGCGTGTATGTGGATGTGTCTTGTGTTTATGTTGAGTGGGTGGAATGGGTTTTAGTTTTTCGTTGTAATTTGGATGTTTTTATTGTACAGCACTTTGAGCCGCATTTTATGTATGAAAAGTGCTCTTATAAATAAAATTTGATTGATTGATTGGAGGGTTCAAGGGGACGCCATTGCAAAAACACATTCTGAAAGACATAATTTGATTTTGGAGCACACATACATGCACACTGACAAGATTACAGGGGAATACCAGCAGAAGAGACGGAGAGACTGCCCGCCGGAGAAGGCCAGCCGTGGAATACCAGTCTTGGGGACCAGCTGGGAATCAACCATCCAGACAATGATTAATCTGGAGAGGACCTTCCCTTGGACGTAGACCCGTGCCGGGGGAAGAATGTGAGGCTGGGCTGAGATAACGCACGACTCTTTTCGACTGTGCTTGCCCAAGTACATTTTCTCATGAGATTAAGAAAAAGCCGCTCAGTACTATTTCCTGAACCTCCGCCCTATTTCCTACCTACCATTCATTTCAAAAGTCCTAGATAATGTAGTCGCCACTCAACTCCACTCTCATCTCACCTGCAATAACCCTTTCAGTCCGGTTTCCGTGCACTTCACAGCACTGAATCAACTCTACTCAAGGTCACCTCTGCTCTCCTCATTGCAGCTGACTCAGATTCATTCTCCATTGTCATCCTTCTTAACCTGACTGCGGCCTTTGACACCATCTCACACACCATCCTTCTCAAAAGACTTTCTTCCATCGGCATCACCCACACCGCCCTCAACTGGTTCCATTCATACTTCAAAGACCGCACTCAGTTCATCCAGCTTAAATATTTCTCATCAAAGTCCCTCCCAGTCACCTCAGGTTTGCCCCAAGGCTCGGTCCTGGCCCCCCTATTATTTATCATATACCTCCTTCCCCTTGGCAGCATTTTCCGAAAATTCAATATCGCTTTCCATTGCTTCGCGGATGACACCCAGCTCTAGTTCTCCTGCAAACCCAGCATATCACTCCCTCCCACCTCCGTCACCTCCTGTCTATCTGAAATCAATGACTGGTTTTCTAATAATTTCATGAGGCTTAACAGCGACAAAACAGAAGTTATTCTTTTCAGTACAAAATCAATACAATCCAAAGTTGGCAGTTTTCCCATTCCTGTTGGCCCCTCCATTGTTTTCCCATCCCCTCAGGTCAAGAGTCTGGGTGTCATCCTTGACAGCACTCTATCTTTCCATAAGCATAATAACACAACCCGGTCAGCCTACTTCCATCTGCACAATATCAGTCAACACCGCCCCTCCCTTTTTCCCTCATCCACTTCTATTCTGGTCCAAGTCGAGTCAAGTCAATTTTATGTGTATAGCCCTTAATCACAGACAGTCTCAAAGGGCTTTACATAACCACAATCAACATCCACTGATCTTAACCCCCAGGAGGGCAAGGAAAAACTCAAAACCCCATTGGGGGAAAAGTGAGAAAACTTGAGAAGGGACCACAGATGGGGGGGAAACCCCCTTCCAGGATGACCAGGCTGCTTTGGATGCCAAGTGGGCAACATTTGACACATACAATGATGCTATACAATGTTAGCTGAGATAATGTGAGAGTCAATTAAATGAAGTGCTGCAGGAAGATGACTTTAGTGGAGTGGGTCCTCATCCAGGACCGTAATCGCCATGGCAGCATATCCGAGGTTGAGCCTTTGATCTTGAAATAGTCAGTTTGGGGTAAATTCAGAACAGCCACTTCCAAGTGAATCACCATCACCTAATTCCCAAGCCGTGGAATTGGGAACAGAAAAAAAAGAACAGAAATAGTAAACAGGCCAACAAGTAGTTCAACGAAGTGCTGAAATATAGGGAAATCAGAAGAGGTGCTGCATGAAGACGACTTCGGCAGAGAAGGTCCCTCCCCGGTTGGTCAGTGCCGTAATCTTCATAGCAGGTCACCATCACCTAATTCCCAAGCAGGGGAAGAGGGGGCAGAAAAGAGGAGAAGCCGCAGTAAACAGGCCAACAAATAATTAAATTAGATGCTAAAGTATATAAATAAATGTCGCGCTGCAGGAAGACGACATCACTGGAACAGGTGCATGCCCAGTTTGTCAATGCCTTAAACTTCCTAGTGGGTGACCGTCACCTAATCCCCCAGCCGGGGAAAAGGGGGCAGAAAAGAGAAGATAAGAGAAAAAGCGGCAGTAAACATGCCAACAAATAGTTCAACTAAATGCACAAGAGTATAAATGCGTCTTTAATAGTGTTTTGAACATTTCTACTGAGGTGGCGCCTCTAATACCTGAGGGTAATACATTCCAAAGCATTGGTGCCCGAATAGAGAACGCTCTAGAACCTGTGGACTTCTTTTTGGCTCGCGGGATCACTAAAAGACCAGCATTTTGTGAGCGAAGGTTTCGGGACGGAACATATGGTACCACGAGGTCAACGAGATAGGAAGGTGCTAAGCCATGCAATATTTTATAGGCAAGTAGCAGAACTTTAAAATCACATCTCAAGTGGACCGGAAGCCAATTCAAATTGGCAAGTATCGGGGTAATATGATCAAACTTTCTCGTTCTAGTCAAGAGTCTAGCTGCTGCATTTTGAACTAACTTTTAATACTAGACATGGGGAGACCCGAGAGCAAAACGTTACAATAGTCGAGGCGAGACGTAACAAACGCATGGATTAAGATTTTTGCATCACAGGTTGATAGAATTGGGCGAATTTTAGCAATGTTACGCAGATGAACAAATGCAGTTCTAGTAATATTTTTAATGTGCATTTGAAACGACATAGTTGTGTCAAATATAAGACCGAGATTTTTTGTTGAATCCTTTTGGGCAATTTATCGATACTCATAGTGGTGTCTTTGAAAAAGGTACAGATGACGCGCTGGTCCAATGATCAGCATCTCGGTTTTATCTGAGTTAAGACGCAAAAAATTGAAAGACATTCATAGTTTAATTTCGGCAAGGCATGCCTCTAATTTATAGCAATCACACGGATTCGTTATATCCAACGGCATGTATAATTGCGTATCATCAGCATAACAATGAAAACTAATGTGATATTTCCGTATAATATCACCAAGCGGTAGCATCTAGTACCAATCCCTGCGGAACTCCGCGTGTGATCTTACAAAGATCAGAAGACGCATTGCCATGAATTACACGGTGCGTCGTCTCCGACAGATACGAATTAATCCAAGAAAGCGCTGAACCTGAAATGCCAACACAAGTTTCAAGGCGTTTTAATAATATGTTATGATCAAGTGTCAAAAGCGGCGCCAAGATCGAGTAAGAGTAATACAGTGAACCCTCGGTTATCGCGGTTAATGGGGACCTCGTAGCGGTTGCTGCTCGGGCCCTAATAATAATTTCTACAAAAACAATAGGGACCTCGCCGCCGTCGCAGCTCGGGCCCTAATAACAATTTCTAGAAAAACAATAGGGACATCGCAGCGGCCACTGCTCGGGCCCTAATAATAATAATAAAAATAATAATGATTTCCACAAAAACAATGGGGACCTCGTAGCGGTCGCTGCTCGGGCCCTAATAATAATTTCTACAAAAACAATAGGGACCTTGCCGCGGTCGCTGCTCGGGCCCCAATAATAATTTCTACACAAAGTCCATTGTGGTGACCCGCCCCCTTTTAAGTAAATTCAAAGTGGCCGACTTCCTGTAAAACCTAGCTCATTGCTCCAAGAGACTTTTTTGTAGGTCTTGGTCTTATACATACAGTGAACCCTCGCTACTTCGCGGTTCACCTTTCGTGGGTTCAGTGCTTCGCGGGTCTAAAAAATATTCGGGGGCATTGTAGTTTCGCCGAGCGGCACGACAGGGCGCTGGAGCGGTTAGACGGCCGGCGTGCGCCGAAGAAGAGCGTGGGCGAAGAGGAGAGTGGACGAAGAAGAGCACGTTCCCCCGGACACGATCGGTGGCGACGTTTCGCGCGGTTCGGACCGTACCAGAGCTCCGGCCGGCGTGCGTGGCAGTTAAGCCGTAGAGGAGCACCTTCCTGTTAAGGATGTTTCTATCAAAACAAGCCTGAACAAATGAATCAACCAGCCAAGATTGTCTGTCATTTACGCGCGGGGCAGCCCTCGAACTCCGAGGCGAAGCCAGCGTGTTCGACTGCACACATGGTTTTTATTTGCATCAGCATAAGCAATTTGAATATGCAATACATACAGAATGGAAAACTTGACATTTGACTCCATCCCACTTGCCCACCCTCTTCCTGCCTATTCTAACGGTTTCAGCTTACAAGACACCTTTTGTTCATACTTCTGCTTATTCTAACAGCAAAAGTTCACTCTGAACTTCATTTGACCTGTGTAGTGTATTTTCACAAGGCTTAACGTGTTGAACTTATTTTATGGCCATGACGATATTGTTGCTTTAGAAATACCAAGCCTTGTGTTGGACCTCCCTAAATGCAGAAGTTACAGCCTTAAGAGGCCTCGGGCCCCAACATTATCTACGAAGGGTTAAAGAGGTCATCAACACCCCAAGGGAGGTGTTTACAGAAAAGGGTTCTGGCGTTGGGGAGTCACATTCGCGAGGAGGCCGTACCTGGCACCCGTAGCTGTCGAAAGTTTAATTAGAGGCCAGAAAGATACGAATGCATGTGCAACAAAGGGGGCCTGTAAGATTAGTTATAGTTTGAAACTTGCTAAGATGACAAACTAAACAACAAAACTAACAGATGAACATACAAACTTAAATTTCTTTAACATATCCCACCTGTTTATCAAGTTTCAAATCTCATCATCAAAGGCTGTCGCTTGAGGGGGGAGAAAAACTACCCAAAAACTCAAAAATTCTTGGAGAAAAGGGTAGAAACCCATGCCCCGAACGAGAAGCCCAAAAAAATAATAACAATTAAAAGATAATAAAGCAAAGCTAATGCAGTTTTTGGTCCAATACATGTATGTACAAAATAAACCCGGAACATCAAACATTCACAACTGCAACTC
Source organism: Idiotropiscis lumnitzeri (assembly GCF_059441095.1). Taxonomy (NCBI): domain Eukaryota; kingdom Metazoa; phylum Chordata; class Actinopteri; order Syngnathiformes; family Syngnathidae; genus Idiotropiscis; species Idiotropiscis lumnitzeri. Next base: position 10,162 of record NW_028283921.1, read on the forward strand.
TTTTCTGTGATGCAAGTTACATGAATCAGTGACCTTGAGCGTTTTTTCAGAGGCTGCAGGTTTTATTTGATGTGCGTGTAGTCAGCAGTCTGCGCCTGTGCAACTCGTCTGCGTTTGACGTTGTCCTGGTCTCGAGGTTGTGCGCTGACCAGGCACAGCCCTGCAAGGAAGTAGATGATGCATCTGGTCGACAGGGCAGTGCCCAGTTGCTGTTCGGCGGCTTGCTCCATCCTTCCGAGAGGGGTGTGTTTGCCACGGAAAACCCTCTTTCCAACTGTGGTCTTTTGTTGGTACATTGGAGTGTACGTGGTGGAGATCCTCTCCAAGGGACTTGCGTCGCTCAGCCTTCAGCAGGGACCGGAGAAGCTTGCACTGCGACTGATGGTTCCAGCCGCCACGCCCCTCGACCTTTGCTGCCGTCGGGGTCACTGCAATCACCTGATGAGGGCCGTCCCAGCGTTCACTGTCCCAACGAGGTCGTTTCAGCACCTTGAGGAAGAGTTGGTCTCCCACATGGACGTGGTTTATCTGTGGATCAAAACACACTGGCCAGTAATTGTGGTCAAACATGTCTTTCATGTGGACTGGGACAGATGTGCCAGTCGCTGGTGGTTCTGATGAACCTGAGAGTCTATGTGTGAGGCCATATAGGATAAAAAGGGGATAGTGTCCTTCCTTCGGCTGGCACTATCCTCATTGCTGTGATTGAAACACAGTCTGGCCATTGTCTCTTTTTTTTTTCTTTGTCTTGATAAGTCAGTTCCATTCGTGCGTTCCACAAGTCCTGCAGACTGTATGCAAAATGACGCTTTGAGTCAATTTTGCAACAACTGTCCCACTTGTTACAAACATTATTCACAAAATGCATCATTTTCACTTTAAATCACTCTTGAAATTCCAAATGTCAGGATAATTCGATTACACAACACTTTTTCCAACTGTTTTAACATCATCATGTGTTGTTGGAAACAACGTAATCCATTTTGAAAACACATTAATTATAACCAAACAATATTGCAACCCAAACAACTAACACTTTGTCTAAAAAAAAGTTTTTTGTTGAAAAGTCTATATGTGGGAACAATTTCCTCAGCAATGTTTGCACCTTTTTTCTCCCAATGTGTGCATTCAATTAGTGGTGTATTTTTCCCTGGCGTGAGATCAAATTGTCAAGTTGATTTGCTGCGTGTGTGTGTGTGTGTGTGTGTGTGTGTGTGTGTGTGTGTGTGCATTACCCCTTGCTGCATTGTCAGCGAGGCAGTATTCAATTGTAATCGTTTCATTTTCTGTTCAGAAAATTTTGCATTTACAAATACTTATTTAGACGTGCTTTATGCACAACTTTTCTTTCATCTTTTGTGATTTTTTTAAAACGCCGTTTGCCCAATGTCGACAGAACACATAAACATATATCTTGGCAGTCAGTCCAAATTGTAAAATGTTTTTTAGAAAACATCTTACAATTCTGGATCAGCACAGAAGTTTCTGCTGCTTGTCCTGCACATACAGATTTTAATATCCCTTGAAACAAAATGCTTTGTTAAAAAAAAAATTCCCACCCCTTTGCGGCCGTCAAAAAACTGTCTCTCCAGTCGGGAGAAAGGTGTCCAAGAGGTCAGGTCGCTGTTTGGTGATAATTTGGACTCGGCTTCCACAGTCGTGTGGTGTGCCTTCTACTGGTGCGGGAAAAAGTGACGCTGGGCTGAGCGCACCTTATCAGTGTAATGTGACAATTAGGTCGCCGTGCAATGTGAATGTGGTGGGTGAAGGCTGCTTGATCCAATTGTTGTGACTAATATGCAAGTGATTTCATGAGCCCTGCGCGTCTGCAGCCACACAAGGTCATGAAACCATTTTTTGCAGTCACTGTTTGCTCAAATGGCTCATAGTAATTTGGTAGTGCTAATACATCTTAATCAATGAGTTCACACTTGACAAGTTCAAAAGCTTGTCAACCTCAAGTGTTCAAACATTTTTTTTTTCCTCAAATGTCATTGGCTTGTCATAAATGATGTCCAGCAATAGTCGTGTGATTTCTAAGTACTTTGCAATCCATGCCTGGCAATAATTGCGTACACCTATAAGGGACATCATTTACTTCTTTGTTATTGGTTTTAGGGCTCGGGCAACGCCTTCTTTTTGCTTGTCACCAAAAATGCGCCCCTTTTCAGTCAAAATGCGGCCTAAATATGTGACTTCCTTTTTTAACAGCTGCATCTCATCGGTTCAGTTTGATGACGCATTAAGTAATTCTCGAGGTCAAACATATGTTTAATATCTTCCTCAATGTCCTCACTGTTGTCACTGTCAGAGGGGGAATCCAGAGGTTTGGACATCAACTCGCAGTCCGAAGCCCCACTGGGGTCCCGGCCTAGTCATTCATTTTCCCAATCGTACACTTCCTTAAAACAAGTTCTCAAACCCTTCATTCATTATGTAAATTACTCGTCTTCTCCTTGGCCGCCCTCGTGTGCAAGCCTATCCTAGACGCTCACAGCAGAAAAAGAAGGGAGGGGGGGGGCCTCACTGTTCATACGCCAATCACGCGGTCCCCAGGCAACCAAGCTGCCAGGGGTTACGCCCCCTACCAAAGGCTCCAGTTTACTGGCCACTCCTCCCTGCCAATTTACGAGCAGGCAATCTCAAGCCAATGGCAACAGCTCCTTCCCCCTAAACTTTCCGCTCGTTCCAATTCACTTACGCTTTCCTTCTGGCATCTGCCCAACCTACTTTACCTCTCAGTCATCTCCAACCCCCTCTTAACTTTCCGCTCATCCTATTTCACTTAAGCTTTTCCTTCTCAACCTACCTTGCCTCTCAGTTAGAGAACCAAATTCTGCCCCCGCACCTCAGGTTTGACACCACTTAAAATTCAAAATCAGGAAACACCTATGCTTTTGCAAAGATTCCTCATGTTCACTTTCAAAACCTTCATTCCATCTTTCATAACACCTACTTCTCTCTTTCAATTCATGCAACCAACTCAGTGTCTTACATCCCTCAACCACATAGGTTCTCATTCTGTTACTCTATACAGTTTTCCACTTGCAAATCTGCCTATGACACCTTTCTCACTTGCCCTATCATTTGGACTTCATCAATCCTTTCTATGGAACATTAATTGTTCCTTTCCCTTTTCTACACATTCTTTTTCTTTCTTTACACATTCCTTTTCTTTTCTTATTAACTTCCAATCTCTACACTGCAAAGTTTCCCTGGACTTTACTATACTACCCAATACCCCAATTTTAGAAAATTGGACCAGTTTGTCAACACCTAGGGTGTTCTAAAAACTGGTTTCTCATCAGTAGGACAGCAACTCAATTTTCCTGTTGTGGCAATTCTCACTTCAACTTTTTCAGGTGGAGATTTCTTGTCTATTACATCCACAACAGTCTGCTGTTTATAATCCTACTGTATTACATGGGATAAAATACCAAGTGGTATTAGTAATCCCCAATCGCACACACTCCAGCTCACTGACTCAACCCCCACCCTTTCTCTTCTTTGTTCTCACACACACACATAGTCAGACTCAGACACACAAAACAACACACACAGTTCTCAACATTGAACAGCTACAAACGAGAAGCTAATCAATATTTTTCAATTTCAACTAACCTACATTTTTCCTTTATTTCAAATTCGGAAAGTTGACAGTTAACTTCCTTCATCAATTCTGCCGCCATTTCTGACAGTCTTAATTGTTATGGTGTCTAGTTATGGTTCCTCAGTGTTGAGAAAAATTCAAATTGCCTGACTTTGGGTTGAATACCAAGCTTCTACTCCCAATTTGGAGCGGGTATTCCTGGGTGTTTTTACTCACAACCCTCGGTCAGTTTTAGATTTCTCAAACGTTGGACATTCATACAATACACATACACACTCACAGATTGATCAGTTCTGTGTCTGTGAAAATAGATAAACTATTTTCGTCTTCTATAAATAACAAACGTTGTACTATCACTTCCAAATATAGTAATAATTACATCTGTACTCTACCAGAAATAAGGACCCCTAAATCTGTCTTCCAGAAAAAACAACAGTTAATTCTGTACTATCCGAGCAGATATAATCAACTACACTTGTACTCTCTACCAGACAAGGAATGCCTTAATCTGCCTTCCAGAATAAACAACAGTTAATTCTGTACTGTCCGAGTCTTCCAACAAGTCTTCCAAAATAGCAAAGTTAAATCTGTATTTCTTCCAGAAAATAGCTAAGCTAAGATGTACTATCTCTTCGGGTAAAGGAACTCCCTGAAACCCTACTATCCTTCAAAAACCCAAAAAAGTTTTTTACTATCTGTTGTATACAACCACTGACCTGTGACAATCTCTCCGCTGGTCGAGACACTCGCGGTTCATGGATGAAGTCTGTGTTCTCTCCGGTGGAGGATGGCCGAGGACCGGCCTCCTGGAAGAGAGGACTTTTCACGATGGCGCCGTTTTCAGTCGTCGTCAATCGTCCACCGCAGATCACACGTTTTCATCCGGCATTCGAAGGACCAAGTAATGTTAAGGATGTTTCTATCAAAACAAGCCTGAACAAATGAATCAACCAGCCAAGATTGTCTGTCATTTCCGCGCGGGGCAGCCCTCGAACTCCGAGGCGAAGCCAGCGTGTTCGACTGCACACATGGTTTATATTTGCATCAGCATAAGCAATTTGAATATGCAATACATACAGAATGGAAAACTTGACATTTGACTCCATCCCACTTGCCCACCCTCTTCCTGCCTATTCTAACGGTTTCAGCTTACAAGACACCTTTTGTTCATACTTCTGCTTATTCTAACAGCAAAAGGGAGCATGTTCACTCTGAACTTCATTTGACCTGTGTAGTGTATTTTCACAAGGCTTAACATGTTGAACTTATTTTATGGCCATGACGATATTGTTGCTTTAGAAATACCAAGCCTTGTGTTGGACCTCCCTAAATGCATAAGTTACAGCCTTAAGAGGCCTCGGGCCCCAACATTATCTACGAAGGGTTAAAGAGGTCATCAACACCCCAAGGGAGGTGTTTACAGAAAAGGGTTCTGGCGTTGGGGAGTCACATTCGCGATGAGGCCGTACCTGGCACCCGTAGCTGTCGAAGGTTTAATTAGAGGCCAGAAAGATACGAATGCATGTGCAACAAAGGGGGCCTGTAAGATTAGTTATAGTTTGAAACTTGCTAAGATGACAAACTAAACAACAAAACTAACAGATGAACATACAAACTTAAATTTCTTTAACACTTCCCCGGGCACGGGCGGTGCCAAGCGGCCCCTAAGTTTAACCAAATGGAAGCTCCGGAGGAGGAGGGCATGCTCGCGTCACAGTAAGCCGAAGAGGAGCACCTTCCCCGGGCACGGGCGGTTCCAAGCGGCCCCGAAGTTTAACCGAATGGAAGCTCCGGAGGAGGAGGGCATGCTCGCGTCACAGTAAGCCGAAGAGGAGCACCTTCCCCGGGCACGGGCGGTTCCAAGCGGCCCCTACGTTTAACTGAATGGAAGCTCCGGAGGAGGAGGGCATGCTCGCGTCACAGTAAGCCGAAGAGGAGCACCTTCCCCGGGCACGGGCGGTGCCAAGCGGCCCCTAAGTTTAACCGAATGGAAGTTCCGGAGGAGGTCGGGCGTGTGTCACAGTTAAGCCGAATTGGAGCACCTCTTGCGCCCGGGCACGAGCGGAGCGCGAGGCTGTCCGTTATGAAAGAATAAATAAATAAAGAATGCCACCTTTTTTTCACAGGGCACACCGGACGGCGTACCATCAGGTTAAAGTCGGAGTAATTAAATAAATACAAAAAGAATGGCTGGGGAATAAAAAAATAATACGTTTTAATAATAATTTGGTTTTTTTGTTATAACATGAATTTCACTCTCTCTCTCTCTCTCTCTCCCCGTATATATATATATATATATATATATAAATATAAATATTTATATATTTATTATATATATTGTATATTTTTTTTAAGCATTTTTGAAGGTGCGCCGCTACTTCGCGGATTTTCAGTTTTCGCGGGTGGTCTCGGTCCCCATTAACCGCGATAACCGAGGGTTCACTGTACTCCATAAAATTTACAAAAAGCGAGGTGAAACACTCAACCAGGGCTGCTTTTTTGAACATTTCTCGAGGGCCATGGCGAGCCATTTAAAAAAAGCTGCACAACTAACGTATAAAATATTGATAAATTTGCTCTGCCTGATGTGTGTGTCAAGTTTCACGAGTTGTCGTTCATATTTAGAACCTCATAATCAGCGTTGTTTTATTGCCGAACCGTGCAATGCCACTCCCACAACTTTTCACGAAAAAGGATGAATTTCGTATTGTGACATCCTCATGGCCGAAACAGTCCTCCGAGCATATATGAGGGCGACCTTGTTGAGTTGCACGGTAAAGGATAATGTAAATGGCAGTCAATTTAAAACTGAACAAAGGTTAGACGGCTCGGAGCCACTTTTGTGATCCTGGCATGGAAGTCCATTGTTTCAGAGGGGTCTCGTTCACACCTCCTGTGGTGCAGCTGTGATCTAATCTTCCTGCATTCCTCTCCTGAATGTCTGGTCATTAGCATGGTCTAAACTTCAGTTACACTTAAAGGATTTCATACTTTTGACTATTAAAGGAATATAAGAGTTTGAGCTTAACATAGTTCATTAGATGTTGGTGCATCCAATGTATGAAAATGTGATATTGTAAAATGCTGAGAGTGTGACTGGTGGCGAGAAACTGGTTGCGGGGGTTGTGCAAGAATGGAATGTTTTAGAAACAGAAGGTGCTGAGCGAGACGAGATGACTCCGGGAAGGAGCGGCCATCGGGGGAATCGCACGCAGGAGGAGCCACGGGATTCGGCGGGAGGAGAAAGACCAATGAGAGCGAGCTAAAGTTAACTGCAATACACATAGCCAATAGAATCATGCCAGGATGCCTTTGTCTGTGCCATTTTGCATGTTGTATAGTATGAATCAGGACTGGGCAACTCGGGGGTAGAACACATTCGCTGGTGGTATGAGAGGTGTAGAGCTGTATTGAGAGGGACCCAAACTCAAGTTGTAGATTTGTGTGTTAGGAATAAATCCACTCGTGTGTGAAAATGCCGGCTTCCTGATACCTTTCTATTGCAGAACGAGCGCGCATATTGTTGGATGTGTGAGAGTTGGGTAAGGTCGCAAATTGGAGTCAGATTACTTATTTGAGTTTACATTGGGTTAAAGTTAAATTCTAACATTGATATAAAGATAAATTCCAACAATTTATGGTGACGCCGACGGGATGCATGAGAGGTAATAGAAGTCTGGGACTTCAAAGAGAGTCTGGGACTCTAAGAAAAGAAATGAAGCCTGGGGCTTCAAGAGCCTGGGGCTCAAAGGAAGCCTGGGGCTTCAGGAAAAACCACAAGAGTCTGGGACTCGGGCCTGGGGCCCACGTCCACACCAGGTGACGACCTGATAAAGATTAAAGGATAAAGGAGCCACACTTCTGACCGGCCTTCCTCTTGGGCCCACAGTGACATAAGGTAAGCAGATCCTTTTCAAATTCTGCATATTGGCAACGCTAAATTATAAGAGGAAGGCGGAGTGGAACGGCGTTAAAATGTATAAATAAATAAGTGTAAAAGTGTGGACGATAGTAGTGTAAAATCTGGGATTTACCTACTAGAATAGTTTGGAACTATTCGTGGTTAAGATACGGTATAAAATCTGGGATTTACGTATCGGGACACGGTTTAAAATCTGGGATTTACGTGTCTGTGTGGAAGCTGTGTGGATGTGAAGGCTAAAATTGTTCTGCGTAAGAAGTGGTTGGGACACACACGAGTGGATTTCAAGATGGCGAAGGAGAGTAAGTGTGATAGTGGTCTCGGGTGTGGCACGGAGATTAAGGATAAATTCATAAAAATGAAACATAAAAAAAGAGAAGAAAAACATGAAGTAGGGATGAAATAAGAAAAGAGAAAGAAAGAAAGCTAGAGAAAAGAGAAGAAATTGTGTCAGTGTAGAGATTGGAAGTTCAATAAGAAAAGAGAAAGGAACAATTAATGTTCCATTGAAAGGAGGATGATTAAACAGGCAGTATTGAAGAAGGTGTGACTTGAACAAATGAAAAGGATAAGAATTAGGGTCTGCTGTAAGGAGGAATTGAAGAAATAAATATTTTATGTTTCATACTTTAGTTGATGGTCTTTCTATTAAGGTAACTGTAATTAGTAACTGGAATGAAATGCACAGATGGAAATGACACAAAGAAAAAAGATTGGTGTTAAGAAATCATAATTGAATGAAGCTTTTGAGAGCATGAGAAAACTTTGCAAGAGCATAGGTGGTTCCTGACTTTGTAGTTTGTGATTTGATACCTTGATTGTTTGAGTGGCTTTGGTAAGGCTACAGTGAATTTGGAAAATTAAAGGAAAAAAAATAAGAGTGAGAAAGATTTTACAGAAGGCAATGAGTATAGGTGTAATCGTAAAATCATGAGTGTGCTCTAACAAAGAGTTAACAGCTCTTTGAAGTTAGATGCTCGTTCCCAAGTAGGGGGAGGAAGTCAGAGAAAGAGGATGAAGTGATTGAAAAAGCGGAAGAAAAGACGGAATGTCTGAGAGGCATTCATCCACAGTTGCCAGACTCGCAACAGTATGTGTTTGAGCCGCCGCCCGATCCGACGGCGCCATTAATGGGGGGGGAGCAGAATGGTTTGAGATGCAAAAGATAACGATTCACAGATGACACCAGCGACCATACAATTGATCGAACAGGCTGTGAATAATGAGAGAGAGGGTGCAAGGAGAACAGCAGGGGAGTGTGGAGACGCCCGTGCTGGCCCCGGGGGGGGGAAGCACCAGCAGGAACATGTAAACATTTCAGACACAAGAGGAAAAACAGGCATCAATGGCAGTCGTTAACTGATTGAAAAGGAAGATATGCCTTTTGGTGCTCTCGAAAGAAGGTCACAGTCTTTTTGTTTCAGAGGTGTGTCTCGGCACCCCCCTCGATGTTGCTGACGATCTAATCTTCAGGCATCTGCCTCTACTTGAGGTGTTCTAATGTGGTCGAGCATGGGTCGCACTGTGGAGCAGTTTTTTTACAGTGCTAGTGTAGTATGGTACGGGATAAAATATATGTATTCAACCTAACAATAAATACAAATTAGCAGGGAATTAGAACACAAGTTAAACACTGAAACATGCAGGGGATGCCTGAGGAACAGCAGGGCGGCGACAATCTTATTAAAATTTAAATTTTAAGCAAAGGGATTATGGTTTTGGGATAAGTTTTAAGTGAAGTATTCTATGAACATGTTGAAAGAAAATCTTTGGAAAGGGGAATATCTAGCCATTGGAGATTGGTTTACCAAATTTAAAGTTGGACTAAATAGTTTTGTAGATGATTTATTAACTGATGTGTATTAAATGTGACAAAGGTGGAAGACAGATGTTTTTGTTTGACTGTACGACGCGAACGCTGACATGACAATTTTAGAGGATATGACATCATTCCATAAATACCAGACTGCTAACATTCACATCTATGAGCTGTTTGATGTCACAGGTGCAGTTTCGTCAGCTGCGTCCAGGAGAGGAGAAACAACTTCACGGGGAGTGAATGGGAAAATCCAGAGACCCACAGTTGTAAATTTTGGCATACGCTGGCTAAATTAAGGCAAAATTATGGATCTGCCAGCACAAATCTCAGTGAAATCAAGGCGGACGCGCCAAGGGAGGGGTCTCTGTGTGGAATTGGAAAGTATCGTTTGGTGAATGACAGTGTGAAAGAAAAGTGTTTGTATGCATATGTGGTTTGAGTGAATGTTGTAGGGACGGGCCTCAGGACAGAAAATTGTTTGAGGTCACCGGCAAGCCCTTACAGTACTTAGGATGCGATGGGTGGACAGGCCTGATCAACCTGAATCCCTATTGCACTCCCGAGTATTGATTTTGAAATTGTTTTTGGAGATAGATTGGAGTAATTAAATTCAAGCATCAAGTGAATGATTGATTGACGTTATTACACAAAATTTATGCAAAACTGAAAGTTTTGGAAGGAAGATAATTTACCCCTTCTCATTCTCACTGGCAAGTGCCACTCGTCCAGTTCTGTCCACAGGTTTGAGGTGACATGTGACCAGTGTGACCAGAAGGCCAGAGACTGCTTCAAATAGCGCCTCACCACTACCATCCCAGAGGTTCTCCTCAACAAGGAGGGAGATATAAGACATATTCACATTGGATGCGCGACTAGATAACACACACCCAGTCCAGGATAGGGCAAAATTTTCTTGGATTGTTCAGACTTTTCCATATAATACAGCACCACAGCAGTGATACTTGAAGTTAATGTCGAATTAGTGGCACTGTTTTTATGGAAAATTACTCACTTAACGCAAGGGTAAGTTGTTGTAGAGGAGATATTTCAGACAAAAATGACCCTGAAGTGGTCGCAAGCACGTGTCTCATGTTGGATGTATGAAATTTTATTCTGATATTTTCCATTTTCATTGTATTTAGGACTAAGACATTGTAAAACACTGTTTGGAAGAACTTATAGAATACCTCAAATTTAAGAACAAATGGGAAATAGATGTTGAAGCAACTTTAGTTGACCATATGTGAAAAATGTTAGGAAAACAATAGACAGGCGCAAATTTAGAGTGACAAAGCTCTTTCCGTCTCCCAGCAGGGGCAGTAATCTAGTAAAGCCAGGATACTGGGTGCTTGTAAGAAGTTTGAAGATAAGACATTTGTAATTACCCAAGGGGGAAGGAGGGGTTAGTAACAGCTCTCACAGCTGTAAAGATAGCAGAAAGGTCAACATTGGTTTATTCGACATGTTGTAAAGAGGTCACACGTTGTAAAGAGGTCACGTTGGTTGAAATCTCCTACAAAGGAGACACCAGACTAAGAGGTTTATACAGAGTTACAGGCGGGACAAAATTTATTTCAGAGGAACTATCCTCACTTGAGGCCGAGGCCAGATCTGCTGACCAGCATGATGGTCACCAGCTAAATGGGGACACCTCAGGTGAGATTGGCTGTGCCGTGCATCAGATATTTCTGGCCCGTTGGGGTCGATGTTGCTGTGTCTTTCAGGTGGGGAAAAGGGAGACAGGCCTGGTCTATGTGGCCAGGGCGAGACATGAATGGAGTGAGACTTCCGGCAGTGACCCATCCAATAATGTCGACATTACACAGCTGTTCCAGTTGGCCGTCCACAAGGGCGTGCACCTTCCAGTGGCAGACATCAGGCGAAATAGTCCATGAATGAAATAATGCTAATCGGCCTAAGTAGAACACATTTTGTACCTAATTTTGCACGACATCAGAAAAGGAATATATGGGATTGGATTAAGGAGCGTGACTAAAATTGTTGTACTTGCAGGTTTAGAAGGCCAAGAGAGATAAGAAAAAAGGAGGCAGCTGCTCCTTCCACTTCTGCTGCTTCTGGGCAAGGTTCGGGTGACGCAGCGCCACAGCAGACTGGCTGCTGTCCATAGCAGGCCAGTCAACGAGGTTGGGATTGCAGTAACAGAGGTACGGGTGGTTACTGACGGGGGTTGTGAGTGGGGTGTGCACTTGCTGCGGGGTGTGGGGTCACTGGGTGATGAGCTGTCCATGCCGAGCCACTTTCTGGAATGTGCCATCCTCCGGTGCCATATCTGTCACAAAGAGCTCCACCAGCGCAGGGGGCGCCACCGTTACCCACTCCCAACGCACTTGACACAAACCCGCTCGTACCCCATTCCGTGACAGGGGGCAGCGGAGCTTCAGCATTCGAGGACTAGCAGGTCCTAGCAGTCCGGGGACGGTGGATGGACAAGTTTTCGATGGTGCTGGATATTGGGGCGAGCTATGAGCTCCTTCCGCAACCCCCACTGAGCCATGTGGACTCTCAAGAGTGCCTGAGTCACTGCCATTGACTGAACGAACACTGGAATTCGAGTGGCATTCCCGGATGGGACTGAACTTGACTGTGCACATCCGTTGGAGGGAGCATATGTCGTGCTCTCTTCCTTCCCAGTGGCTAAACTGAACTGAAACATTTGAGGGCAGCTCTGAACCCTGGTTCCCATCCTCCCGCGGTGGGTATTCCCTGTTCTTGCTCTGGTCTGAGTGGTTTAGCAACCGCCACCCTTTCAATTCACCAATTGACATATCACATTGTACATGTGATCACAAACATGATTTGGTTTATCAAAAATGCACTCATCCAAATTTAGTCATGAGTGCATCTTGCGTTAGAATTATATATTTGTTATGTCTACTGGCGTTGCCTCGCACGCGTGCCTTGTCCCTGAGCAGCGGAAATGGTATGAATTGTTTACTTTCGCCGAGCCACAAATCGCATTGAATATTGATGAGCGTCATCATACTAGAGATCTAGACCCCATAGTTGTTGCACAATCGGGAGATCATATATCAGCACCGACTACAAATTCTTTGGTTTTGGGAACATTACTAAATTTCAAAATTTCCAGGGAAGGGTCGCTCGGAAATGGTAGTTCTGTGTGTGTCTCTGCTAGAGGTGTTGTGGACCCAGGGCCCGACTGAGTTGGGGCTCGGCTCCACAGCTCCGCGATGTTTTTACTGTCTCTACCCCCTCCCCCAGTTGACAGAATCAGTGTGGGCACAGCCTGTAGGTGGATTGAGCCAATCATGAGACAATAGGAGGTGAAGACTGCAGCGGTCTTGGAGCTGTCTATGTCTTGTAGAGCACCTTTTCTTCCCATAAAAAAAAAAAAAAAAGAAAAAATAGAGGTTTAATTCGGTATCTGCGTTATTATAGTTTTGGGATTTTTTATTTTAAGCATAAATGGTTACTATTTCATTTGTGTTGCTTTAAAATTTGTCAATTAACAGTCAAAATTGGAGCGTTAGCTCGAGGCTTCATTTGTAATCTCGGAACACAGTTAGGTATTTGAACTCAGTGAACTCAGCATCACTGGAGTCGGACATCGCTCCGTACATCAACCTCCGGGTGCTTTCCCGGAGGTGGACTCAATCTCGCTGATAAGGACAGTTTAGAGTTCTGGCTAGAACCTGACACGCCATCCGATTGGGAACTACAGGACAAAAGTGGTACCATAGCTCACAGTTGCGCCCGGCCCCAGTATTTGTGCCCGCCATGGTTGAGCTTAGAGGTTGACCGCCCGGACGGGCAGGTCAAGAGAGGGAATGTGTAGATGGCATGAATTGGATCAAAGTCAGACACTTTCGAGTCTGAACAAAGACGATGACGATGCAAATGTTTAACTTATTGACTATTTTACCTGCTGGCGTGTGCTTTGTGTGGACGATGTTTGCGTTTGAACATAGGATGCGGGATGACAGAAGTGATGGAGCGAAAGGAGCATGTAATGGAATGGTATGGTATGGAGCAGAGCGAGATGATGGTAAGACGCTGACACAGACACAACAACTACTGCTAAATCTGAAATGTAAACAACCGACACAGGTGAACACTTGGGTACAATTTTAATTGGACACACCCATGGAATGATGTGGGAATAAAAAAGAAAGAGCCTATTTTTGACACCCAAGTTGCAAAACAAAAGTTCACCTGCCTAAAAGTTAAATGGGACTGGTCCTGGGATTGGAAATCTCCAGGAGTCATGGTGTAATGAAAATGTGTCTTTGCCAGTAGGAATCCCTCTCGCTCGTGATGATGTGTGGCTGTGGTGTGGAGAGAAAGTGCTGTACGATAGGCTTCCCACCAATGCCTCAGGTAAGTGCGCCCTGGTAACGCTGATCATGCCAGTTAGTGTGACAGCCTTAGATCTGGCCAAAATGGAGTGGGAAGGTGTTGGACAATGGGGAAGAATCCCCTTCCTTAACAGGAAGAGAAGGGACATGCAAGAATGGTTGAATGCAGGAGATCCCACGTATATAGATGCAATTGGAGTTCCAAGAGGGATCCCTGACGAGTATAAATTGGTGGATCAAATTGCGGCAGGATGGGAGAGCCTTTTCCTGTTCGTTACAGTAAACAAAAATGTGGACCGGATTAATTATGCCCACTATAATGTCCAACGATTGGCGAATTTTACCACCTCAGCACTCCAGGCAGTGCATGAGCAATTGGCTGCCACGTCTCTTATGGCATTCCAGAACAGAATAAGCTTAGATATGTTGTTAGCCGAAAGAGGAGGGGTGTGTGGTATTTTGGGGATCAGTGTTGTACTCTGATTCCCAACAATACATCTCCTGACGGTCGCCTTACCAAGGCATTGGAGGGTCTGCGCACGCTAAGTAACAAAATGAAGGAGCACTCAGGTGTGGACACCAGTTGGTATTCTGACTGGTTCAACATCTTTGGTAAATATAAAAGCCTGATTGCATCAGTACTGATTTCTATCGCTGTGTTTGCCGCTATTATGGTGTTATGCGGATGTTGCTGTATTCCATGTATCAGATCATTAACTGTTAAGACAATAGAACGCACGTTGGGGCCACTCCCTCCTGGGGGTCAGTACATGATGATCCCTCAAAAGGACCCCCAGGAGGCGGAGGTAGCGTGGCCCTCCGGGAGTCCAGGATGTGAGTATGGAAAGATGGCCTCGGGGACCTGAGGCCATAAGGAGGGAAGGAAATTTTCTACTGATTCTTATTCTTTTACTAATTGTTTGATGTGTTTTAGTTTTATGGCAAGTGATGTCGAGCTCGTGTGCAGCAATGAAACAAGGTGTTCTAGTGATGACCTCAGATGTCTGAGGTCATGAGAGGGATTAAAGGATAATGTAAATGGCAGTCAATTTAAAACTGAACAAAGGTTAGACGGCTCGGAGCCACTTTTGTGATCCTGGCATGGAAGTCCATTGTTTCAGAGGGGTCTCGTTCACACCTCCTGTGGTGCAGCTGTGATCTAATCTTCCTGCATTCCTCTCCTGAATGTCTGGTCATTAGCATGGTCTAAACTTCAGTTACACTTAAAGGATTTCATACTTTTGACTATTAAAGGAATATAAGAGTTTGAGCTTAACATAGTTCATTAGATGTTGGTGCATCCAATGTATGAAAATGTGATATTGTAAAATGCTGAGAGTGTGACTGGTGGCGAGAAACTGGTTGCGGGGGTTGTGCAAGAATGGAATGTTTTAGAAACAGAAGGTGCTGAGCGAGACGAGATGACTCCGGGAAGGAGCGGCCATCGGGGGAATCGCACGCAGGAGGAGCCACGGGATTCGGCGGGAGGAGAAAGACCAATGAGAGCGAGCTAAAGTTAACTGCAATACACATAGCCAATAGAATCATGCCAGGATGCCTTTGTCTGTGCCATTTTGCATGTTGTATAGTATGAATCAGGACTGGGCAACTCGGGGGTAGAACACATTCGCTGGTGGTATGAGAGGTGTAGAGCTGTATTGAGAGGGACCCAAACTCAAGTTGTAGATTTGTGTGTTAGGAATAAATCCACTCGTGTGTGAAAATGCCGGCTTCCTGATACCTTTCTATTGCAGAACGAGCGCGCATATTGTTGGATGTGTGAGAGTTGGGTAAGGTCGCAAATTGGAGTCAGATTACTTATTTGAGTTTACATTGG
>NW_028283922.1:0-25569 GCF_059441095.1 Idiotropiscis lumnitzeri
GTAATTTCCGTTTTCAGTGGCCGAGTAAAGGGCAGAGTCTGAGGACGTCCCGAGAAGCCGACTAACGTTGTAACTCGCCTCGACAACGCTGTACTTGGCAGTGGCATGTTGATTGATGAATGTGTTGCTCCAGTGTCCACCAACATCTGGACTGGAGTGTCCGCCACTGTCAACTGAAGCATTGGCTCTGCCTGGCCAGTGCTTCCCGAGCTTCCCAGGCCCCCCTATTCGTCTGGGCCGTACCACTGGTCAGCTTGGAAATACTGACCCCTTGGATTCGGCTGTGGCCACGGGCGGGGCTGCTGCGGTACCCCTTGGTGTGGTGGCCCTGCTTGCTGGTTCTGCTGCTCCACCCCTGGTGGTGGGTTGCCATGACAATCACGTGCCCAGTGGTCAAGGGACCCGCAGTTGAAGCAAGTCCCTGGAGCGAACCCATTCCGCCCCCGGCCTGGGGGGGCGCCACGACCACGCCCTCTGTATCTACCACGGAACCCTTGACCTTGGCGCCGTTCAGCCCCCACTGGAGTTTGATACATCTGTTTTTGTTTCACCTTTTCTTGTTTTGCCTCACCATGCAACTTTGCCAACTGTAGTTTAACCAAACTAGTCGCCAGAGCGTCAGATTCCTTTTGATCTTTATTTGCTTTTTCCATGTAGATGCGGCAATGGTGTATCAAATGCCTCTTAAATCTCGGTTCCGGACAAACCAAAATGTCCGGATCAATTCTCAAAATCGCCTGCACCTCATTTGGGAGGCCGTTCAGCATCGCCGTCCTGAACATCATTTCAGCTTCAGGATAGTTGCCTGGGTGTTTACCTGTGGTCTCAATCCACAGCTCCAATGCCTGAGCATAATGTTGCTCGGGAGTCACATCTTTTCCGTAATTAAAAATTGTTGGCGCCACATCCACTGGGGAGGGAAAGGCCGCCCTCAGCTCCCGAAACAACGCCTCAGAAGTCTCAGCCAAGGGGGTTTCTCTCCCCAGCTGGCGGGTGCCAGCTGCCCCCTCAATATTCTGTAATTGAATCAGGGAACACAATCCCAAAATGGCTTGTCTAAAATCTCCCAATGCTACTCCCTGTCCTGACATGGCGGCTAAGAATTTAGTAATCCAGGCTCGTGCCCCTTTATGCAGCGGAGGCAATTTTTCCACCAATGCAGCCACATCCCGAAGCACCAGAGGCTCATAGTGACGGCCAGCGTGAGTCACCACTAGGGGTGCCATTGTTTGAGGCTGCTCCTGCTGTGCCATCATCTTATCTTTACTGCGTGTATTATAGCCTCGCTCAGCCCTGGACATGCTCTCCTCTTTATCGCCCAGCCTCTCTCCTTCACTCAACGCTCTGAGCATCTGCCGCTGTTCACGTAACACTACCTCGGCTTCCTCATCACTTTCCACTTCCTCCTCGCGGGGATCTGCGTCACTGGGCATTGCCTGCCCATGTTTCCGTGTCCCCGTCATCACTCCCTCTAACATCTCTCTTTCCTCACTTTGCACCCTGTGTCCTTCCAACAACTTTCGCGACGCCTCCTTCATCAGTGGTTTCGAATTTCTCTCACTCCCGGCACTCGGGGTGCCCCCACCTCCTGCGAGCGCTGCCCCTGACGTCAGCACGGGCGACTCCACATTCCCCTGCTGCTCTCCGCGCACTCTCTTCCTTTCATTATTCACAGCCTGTTCAATCAACTGTATGGTCGCTGGCGTCATCCGTGAATCGTGATCTTCTACATCCAAAACCATCCTGCCGCCCAAAGTGACTACGGGGGCCATTATTTGCGCCATCGGATACGGCGGCGGCTCATACACATACTGTCGCGAGTCAGGCAACTGTGGATAAATGCCTCTCCGACCTTCCGTCTTTTCTTCCACTTTTCCAATCACTTCATCCTTCTTTTTCACTTCATTCACACTCTCTTCCTCTTTTATTGCCCCCAGCGCAGTGGCAATAATTGCCAATTGGTGAATGCCTCGTCTATCTTTGTCCAATTCCTTCACTTCCTTCTCAAGTTTAATACGCTGTCGCCATCCAGCTTGGCTCTGATCCTCCTTCATATCTCGAATATTTGCCAACATTCTGGTTTCCTTTTTCTGTAACTGCCTCGCTAACTTCGACATGTCCCACGTTCCGGGACCACCGCAAAACAAATCATCCTTTTTTAATTTCAGAAACAACTTCTGACTCCGTTCTTTCACCTTCTTAATTTTCTTACTTTCCATTCCACTAATCAACTGTGATTCCAGCTGAGCATAATGACCATTAATCTCCGACCAGACTTCCGCCCGCTCGTCTGAAGCGCCAGACACAAGAAAACCCTCACATTTCCTCCCATTTTCCATCTCCAAATCCACTCGTGCGTGTCCCAAGCACTTCATACGCAGAACAAATTTAGGCTTCACATTCACACCGCTTCCACACAGACACGTAAATCCCAGATTTTAAACCGTGTCCTGATACGTAAATCCCAGATTTTATACCGTATCTTAACCACGAATAGTTCCAAACTATTCTAGTAGGTAAATCCCAGATTTTATATCCTCCTAACGTCCACACTGTTACACTTTTTTTTTTTTTTTTTTTAAATTTATTTTTTCTTTTTATTATGCCGTTCCGCTCCTCCTTCCTCTTATAATTTAGCGTTGCCAATGTGCAGAATTTGAAAAGGATCTGCTTACCTTATGTCACTGTGGGCCCAAAGAGGAAAGACGGTCGGATGTGCGGCTCCTATCAGGTCGTCACCTGGTGTGGACATGCGAGACCCAGTCTCATGTGGTCTTTCTCGAAGTTCCAAACTTCTTTTACCTCTCATGCATCGCGTCGGCGTCACCATAAATTGTTGGAATTTATCTTTAAATCAATGTTAGAATTTAATTTTAAACCAATGTAAACTCAAATTAATAATCTGACTCCAATTTGTGACTTTACCCAACTCTCACTCATCCAACAATATGCGCGCTCGTTCTGCAATAGAAAGGTATCAGGAAGCCGGCATTTTCACACACGAGTGGATTTATTCCTAACACACAAATCTACAACTTGAGTTTGGGTCCCTCTCAATACAGCTCTCTTTGTCTTCGCTGTTCAGCATTAATTTATAGACACAATATGCAAATGACACAGAGACAAAGGCATCCTGGCATGATTCTATTGGCTATGTGTATGCTGCAGTTAACTTTAGCTTGCTTCTCTTGGTCTTTCTTCAAGTGGTGGCCCCTCCTGCTTGTGGCTGGAGGGTCCAGTTTCTTGTGCATCCCTTCCCCCTCGAGGTATCTGTCTGCGCCAGGCACCGACCTAAAACCTCCCAAACCTCACATTCTTTCACTTTCTTTTTCCAGCTTCACCAGCCACCCACACAGCATTCCACAGAATAACAGTGACACAAGATGCAGGACATCGAATAAAACTAGCCAGGTTTAAACTCTTCCACTCCTTTAAAATATAGCACCACTTTTTAGTTTTCTTTGGTATCCTGCCTCTATGAATGTTGTTAGAGCCAGTACCTGTTCTGTGGTGCTTCTGTGCTTTCTAAATCCTGCCTGCTGGCAAGGAATATTCAGCTCCAGGGTTGGTGTTATTCTGGTTAGGATTATCCTCTCCATTATCTTATACATACTGCATAGCAGGGATATTGGTCTGTAGTTATTTGGGTCTTCTGGTGATTTCCCCGGTTTTAAGATGGCTATGACCCTAGCTCTTTTCCAGAGATGGCAGTATCTACCCATGTTTATTGCATCAGTGATAGCAGATGCCATCCATTTAATCGCAGCTGGACCCAGGTGTTTCAACATATCTGGGTAGATCCCATCAACTCCTGCTGCCTTGCCTGACTTCGTTGCTCTGAGTGCTGCTTTCACCTCCTCTTCGCTCACTGGGTGGGAGAACCCGTCTTCTTCTGGCATGTCTCTGATTAGCTGCTGGTACTTTTTCTTTATGGTGGTTTCGAACTTGTAGTCAGGGGTGTGAGCTCCTCTTCCTCTTATATTAATTGCAACACTATCAGGGCTCACTACGTTAGACTGTTTGCTCTTTTTTCCACCCCCGTCCAGTTTTTTAATCAGTTTCCATGCATGTCTACTGGATCTTGTGAAATCCATGCTCTCTACCGTTTCCATCCATCTTCTCTGTCTCTCCTCCTGCAGTCTCTCCAGCAATTTCTCTCCAGTATCTGGATTCTGGGTTTCCTCATAGGATTTTAATATTTCCTCACATTCTGGTGTCCAGCATGGTATATATCTTTTACGGACTCCCCGGGGTATGTGCTTTTTTGCACTGCTCTGAATGAGTTTATTGAACCTAATTATATTCTCCTGTTTTGCTGGGATTCGCTTGCATGTCTTATCAACTTGCTCTGCGAAACCCTGCCAGTTTGCCTTTCTAAAGTTTAAAGGATAATGTAAATGGCAGTCAATTTAAAAACTGAACAAAGAGTAGACTGCTAGGAACCACTTTTGTGATCCCGGCATGGAAGTCCATTGTTTCAGAGGGGTCTCGTTCACACCTCCTGTGGTGCAGCTGTGATCCAATCTTCCTGCATTCCAATCCTGAGGGTTTGGTCATTAGCATGGTCTAAACTTCAGTTACACTTAAAGGATTTCATACATTTGACTATTAAAGGAATATAAGAGTTTGAGCTTAACATAGTTCATTAGATGTTGGTGCATCCAATGTATGAAAATGTGATATTGTAAAATGCTGAGAGTGTGACTGGTGAAGCGAAACTGGTTGCGGGGGTTGTGCAAGAATGGAATGTTTTAGAAGCAGAAGGTGCTGAGCGAGACAAGATGACTCCGGGAAGGAGCGGCCATCGGGGGATCGCACGCAGGAGGAGCCACGGGATTCGGCGGGAGGAGAAAGACCAATGAGAGCGAGCTAAAGTTAACTGCAATAAACATAGCCAATAGAATCATGCCAGGATGCCTTTGTCTGTGCCATTTTTGCATGTTGTATAGTATGAATCAGTACTGGGCAACTCGGGGGTAGAACACATTCGCTGGTGGCAAGAGAGGTGTAGAGTTGTATTGAGAGGGACCCGAGATCCAGGTGCCATGTAGAAAATCTGTATTGGGAATAAATCCACTTTGTGCGTGAAAATGCCGGCTTCCTGATACCTTTCTATTGCAGAACGAGCGCGCATATTGTTGGATGAGTGAGAGTTGGGTAAGGTCGCAAATTGGAGTCAGATTACTTATTTGAGTTTACATTGGGTTAAAGTTAAATTCTAACATTGATATAAAGATAAATTCCAACAAGTTCCATCTTGGCAGGGGTAGAGATTGTGTGACTGGTATGTTGATTCCTGTTTTTATCAATATTGGTCGGTGCTGGGACCTTGGGAAGTTACCCAGCACTCTTCGATGTGCTGGCATTGATATGCCATCTGTGTCCCTCGTAACGAAGGTCAGGTCAGGTGTGTATTCCCTCTGCCATCGTGCTGAGTGGAAGGTGCCTGGTTCATTTGGATGGTAAAGGAGGTGGAGATTATTTATTTCTGCCCAGTTGCTGAGCTGGATTCCAGCCACGATGTATGGTGGCTATTGAAGTCTCCTAATATTATAGATTGATGTTGGTATTGTGGGAGGACACTAATTGGCCAGCTTGTATTTGGAGGCTTGTATATGTTGACCACTGTTGTACCCAGCACCTCAATCTCTGACCTGTGTATATTGTGTTCGTCTATAGAGGATCCTCTGTCTATGGCAGGGATGTCTTCATGTACATATATCATGGTTCCGTACTGTTGATGATCTATTCTCGTGATGGGTATGAAGCTGGATATACTGTATCTCGATGGGGGCGATTCTTTATTCAGATGAGTTTCCTGCAGTGCCAACACTTGTACATCTTTCTCCCTCAGCATCTGCGCCATCAACTCACACTTAGCCATCGATATACCCTCCACATTCAATGAGATTATCCTCAGTCCTCCTCCTACTGTCACTACATTGTCATTTAGGTCATCATTAACTGAGTCTAGCGTATTTTTCGAAGTTGCAGGACTCTCTACTGCAGCAACGCGGACCTGGTTATCCTGGGCGACGGCCGATCCAGTATGAATATTCCTTCTTTGAGCTTCCATTTCCATTTTTGAGGTGTGTAGTCGAGAGCAAGATTTTAACGCTTGGTTCGACCACCAGGGTGGGATTCCTCTTAGTCAGGCCCCCAGAATGCTGGCTGCACTCCAGGGAGCCGCTCAAGCCTCCACACGACGACAACGTGGGAATCCCGGTCGTGGAGGGTGTCGTCACTTTCGGCGCGACATCTGTTCGTCTGCTTTCATCCACCAGGCGAGTAAACGCAACTATGGTTTCGTGCACCACCACATGCAACACTTGCACCATTCTCATGGAAAGACTCTCCCTGCTGGAGGGACGTGTCCGCCAGCTAGAGCAGAGTAATGTGGTAAGCGTAAATGTGGCGGACAGCACCGGTTAGCATTGGCCGTAAACGGCTTGCTAATCGCGTTGAGCCTGTTAAGACACAGAGCAGTTCCATTCCACCTCGGTCTCCTGGCTCCCGCACTTTAGTGAAAGGTGACTCCATTACTCGATACATTAAGCTTGAAAATCCAACCACAGAATGTGTATTGCTGGGGCCAGAGCACCCGACATTGAAGCTAATCTTATGGAGCTAGCACGCAAGAGACCTAGACACCAGCGCAGTGCAAACAACGCTAGCTATTCAGATATAGTGATACACGTCGGCTCCAATGACACTAGTGTTACTGCCGTTTCAATGATACGCTGGCTAAAGAAAGTTTTAACGCGCACTCACTCACCATGGGTTGAAGTTGCGATGACGTTCGCTCGGCTTCACTGGTCTTGATGTTGATGTGTAGTTATGTATGTCACGTCAAACAGTCAAGGGTTAGTCTTAATCGTAGTCATTTCAGTCCAGATGTCATGCCGTGAAGTCAAGTAAATCAAATAAATAAATCAATGGCTACGGTCTTCCAAACTTCAAATCAAAAACATCCGTGCATATGCGGTAATCAATACAATATACTATCTTCTATCTTCCAGTTTGTACATAAATAATGCGTCTTGAGTAAGTGCGGTTGAAAAACGGTATCCGACCAGCGTTCCCCCACCTGTCCTGCATTTGTTATTTATGGATGAACGCAACCAGTGCTGACGTCATCAATTGCCCTAGTGGTGGTGTTGCCATACTGCATTACTCAAAAGAAAACTGCTCCAACAACTAGGATGAAGCAATCAGATATCACAAAGAAAAAACATAGCAAGGACTTGTGATCTCGCCAGAAAGATGAGTCTGAGTCGAGTAATTGTCTCTGGCCCCTTGCCTGCGAGAGGCAATGATGAGAAAGATGGGGGTGTAGCCCTCATTTCCGAATTTAATCTAAAACTTAGTCCTCGTCCTAGCAATTCCTTCAAAACATTTGAAGTTCTCATTATGCGATCCACGGCCGCACTGCCGTTTTATCTTGCCGTTTTTTACCGTCCCCCTGGCTCTTACTCAGGCTTTTTAGATGAATTTTCTGAATTTGTGGCTGATTTGGTAACTCATGCGGATAATATATCATGGGCGACTTCAACATTCATATGAATCTCCCGTCGGAACCACTTACCGTGGCGTTTCGGACAATAATTGATATGTTTGGTTTCATGCAAATAATAGATGAAGCAACGCATATAAATGGTAACACGTTAGATTTGGTATTAACCCGGGGCTTAGCATCCTCAAAAATAATTGTATTACCATATACTAGTGCTATAGCTGACCATTACTTAATCAAATTTGAAGTCTTGGCGCATTGCCATCGTTCTGACCATGATCAAAGCTATAGCAGCCGCAACATTAGCTCCTTAACCACCGCTGCGCTCTCTGAGCTACTCCCTTTAGTAACCGATTCGTTTCCTAATTATATTGGTACGATTGATAATCTTACAAACAACTTTAATGTCGCTCTGTTAAATGCGCCTGACTCCGTCGCACCTTTAAAAACTAAAACTTGTCCAAAGAGGCTGACTCCGTGGTTTAATGAGGAAACACGCATACTGAAACGATTCTTGTAGGAAGCTTGAGCGCAAATGGCGTGCGACCAAACTGGAGGTCTTCCGTCAGGCATGGTGCGCTAGTTTATACAAGGAAGCGCTCAATCTAGCCAAAACTAATTATTACTCTAGATTAATTGTTTTACATAAAAACAACCCTAAATATTTATTTGCTACTGTAGCAATGCTAACGCAACAGCAACCAACCTCGGATAGCTCTTCCTATTCAGCTCACGATTTCATGCAATTCTTTACTCAGAAGATTGAGTGTATTCGTGATGAGATTAAAGACACTGTTCTTACAATTCCGTTGAATTCCGTCATAAATGGTGTTAATAGGGACATTAGGGCTGATAACTGTCCGATAACCTTATCTCAATTTAAAAAAGTATCTCTTGAAAGCCAAACAAAATTGGTTAGTGGGGCAAAACCGACAACTTGTGTGCTCGATCCGCTTCCTGGCAAACTAATTAAAGAACTGTTTATGACCCTAGGACCGTCTGTCTTAAATATTATTAATCTATCACTTACCACGGGTATAGTACCAGCAGCTTTAGGACCGCCATTATGCGACCGCTACTTAAGCAACCAAACCTCGACCCAGAGAGTCTCAACAACTATAGACCGGTTTCAAATCTTCCGTTTATTGCAAAAAACTTGAAAAACTTAATGAATATATGACTAGTAATAATCAATTTGAACCTTTCCAATCAGGTTTTACCGAATGGAAGCTACGGAGGAGGAGGGCATGCTCGCGTCACAGTTAAGCCGAAGAGGAGCACCTTCCCCGGGCACGGGCGGTGTCAAGCGGCCCCTAAGTTTAACCGAATGGAAGCTCCGGAGGAGGAGGGCATGCTCGCGTCACAGTTAAGCCGAAGAGGAGCACCTCTTCCCCCCGGGCACGAGCGGAGCGCGAGGCTGTCAGTTATGAATGAATAAATGAATAAATAAATAAATGAAGAATGCCACCTTTCATTTCACTGGCATGATCCGTGCCTGTCATGCCGCGTGTGTTTTTGTTTTTTCAGCTGTGTGGGCGTTCCTCCAGCGATCGTCTCGCGCCATGCGGTCAGCTGCTGCGAGACGCGCCCACCAGCCCCGCACCGGATTCCCATTCACTCACTGATTACACTCACTACCACCTACACTGACTACCTGGCGTCGGATTGTTATCCTACTTGTGTCTGCGTTTGGAGAGTCCTGCTCAATCCTCCAGCTCTGCTGGAGGATCATAACATTCACAGGGCACACCGGACGGCGTACCAGAAGTTAAAAGTCGAAGTAATTAAATAAATACAAAAATAAGTAATTGAATAAATACAAAAATAATGGCTGGGGAATAAAAAAATAAGAAGTTTTAATAATAAATTTTTTTTGTTATAACATGAATTTCACTCTCTCTCTCTCTACCCGTATATATATATATATATATATATATAATTTAAGCATTTTTGAAGGTGCGCCGCTACTTCGCGGATTTTCAGTTTTCGCGGGTGGTCTCGGTCCCCATTAACCGCGATAACCGAGGGTTCACTGTATTACTCTTACTCGATCTTGGCGCCGCTTTTGACACTTGATCATAACATATTATTAAAACGCCTTGAAACTTGTGTTGGCATTTCAGGTTCAGCGCTTTCTTGGTTTAATTCGTATCTGTCGGAGAGGACGCACCGTGTAATTCATGGCAATGCGACTTCTGATCTTTGTAAGATCACACGCGGAGTTCCGCAGGGATTGGTACTAGATGCTACCGCTTGGTGATATTATACGGAAATATAACATTAGTTTTCATTGTTATGCTGATGATACGCAATTATACATGCCGTTGGATATAACGAATCCGTGTGATTGCTATAAATTAGAGGCATGCCTTGCCGAAATTAAACTATGAATGTCTTTCAATTCTTTGCGTCTTAACTCAGATAAAACCGAGATGCTGATCATTGGACCAGCGCGTCATCGGTACCTTTTTCAAAGACACCACTATGAGTATCGATAAATTGCCCAAAAGGATTCAACAAAAAATCTCGGTGTTATATTTGACACAACTATGTCGTTTCAAATGCACATTAAAAATATTACTAGAACTGCATTTTTTCATCTGCGTAACATTGCTAAAATTCGCCCAATTCTATCAACTTGTGATGCAGAAATCTTAATCCATGCGTTTGTTACGTCTCGCCTCGACTATTGTAACATTTTGCTCTCGGGTCTCCCCATGTCTAGTATTAAAAGTTAGTTCAAAATGCAGCAGCTAGACTCTTGACTAGAACGAGAAAGTTTGATCATATTACCCCGATACTTACCAATTTGAATTGGCTTCCGGTCCACTTGAGATGTGATTTTAAAGTTCTGCTACTTGCCTATAAAATATTGCATGGCTTAGCTCCTTCCTATCTCGTTGACCTCGTGGTACCATATGTTCCGTCCCAAAACCTTCGCTCACAAAATGCTGGTCTTTTAGTGATTCCGCGAGCCAAAAAGAAGTCCACAGGTTCTAGAGCGTTCTCTATTCGGGCACCAATGCTTTGGAATGCACTACCCTCAGGTATTAGAGGCGCCACCTCAGTAGAAATGTTCAAAACACTATTAAAGACGCATTTATACTCTTGTGCATTTAGTTGAACTATTTGTTGGCCTGTTTACTGCCGCTTTTTCTCTTTTCTTCTCTATTCTGCCCCCTTTTCCCCGGCTGGGGGATTAGGTGACGGTGACCCACTAGGAAGTTTAAGGCATTGACAAACTGGGCATGCACCTGTTCCAGTGATGTCGTCTTCCTGCAGCGTGACATTTGATCAATTTATTTATATACTTTAGCATCTAATTTAATTATTTGTTGGCCTGTTTACTGCCGCTTCTCCTCTTTTCTGCCCCCTCTTCCCCTGCTTGGGAATTAGGTGATGGTGACCTGCTATGAAGATTACGGCACTGACCAACCGGGGAGGGACCTGCTCTCCCAAAGTCGTCTTCATGCAGCGCCTCTTCTGATTTCCCTATATTTCAGCACTTCGTTGAACTACTTGTTGGCCTGTTTACTATTTCTGTTCTTTTTTTTCTGTTCCCAATTCCACGGCTTGGGAATTAGGTGATGGTGATTCACTTGGAAGTGGCTGTTCTGAATTTACCCCAAACTGACTATTTCAAGATCGAAGGCTCATCCTCGGATATGCTGCCATGGAGATTACGGTCCTGGATTAGGACCCACTCCACTAAAGTCATCTTCCTGCAGCACTTCATTTAATTGACTCTCACATTATCTCATCTAACATTGTATAGCATCATTGTATGTGTCAAATGTTGCCCACTTAGCATCCAAAGCAGCCTGGTCATCCTGGAAGGGGGTTTCCCCCCCATCTGTGGTCCCTTCTCAAGTTTTCTCACTTTTCCCCCAATGGGGTTTTGAGTTTTTCCTTGCCCTCCTGGGGGTTAAGATCAGTGGATGTTGATTGTGGTTATGTAAAGCCCTTTGAGACTGTCTGTGATTAAGGGCTATACACATAAAATTGACTTGACTCGACTTGGACCAGAATAGAAGTGGATGAGGGAAAAAGGGAGGGGCGGTGTTGACTGATATTGTGCAGATGGAAGTAGGCTGACCGGGTTGTGTTATTATGCTTATGGAAAGATAGAGTGCTGTCAAGGATGACACCCAGACTCTTGACCTGAGGGGAGGGGAAAACAATGGAGGGGCCAACAGGAATGGGAAAACTGACAACTTTGGATTGTATTGATTTTGTACTGAAAAGAATAACTTCTGTTTTGTCGCTGTTAAGCCTCATGAAATCATTAGAAAACCAGTCATTGATTTCAGATAGACAGGAGGTGACGGAGGTGGGAGGGAGTGATATGCTGGGTTTGCAGGAGAACTAGAGCTGGGTGTCATCCGCGAAGCAATATAAAGCGATATTGAATTTTCGGAAAATGCTGCCAAGGGCAAGGAGGTATATGATACATAATAGGGGGGCCAGGACCGAGCCTTGGGGCAAACCTGAGGTGACTGGGAGGGACTTTGATGAGAAATATTTAAGATGGATGAACTGAGTGCGGTCTTTGAAGTATGAATGGAACCAGTTGAGGGCGGTGTGGGTGATGCCGATGGAAGAAAGTCTTTTGAGAAGGATGGTGTGTGAGATGGTGTCAAAGGCCGCAGTCAGGTTAAGAAGGATGACAATGGAGAATGAATCGGAGTCAGCTGCAATGAGGAGATCAGAGGTGACCTTGAGTAGAGTTGATTCAGTGCTGTGAAGTGCACGGAAACCGGACTGAAAGGGTTATTGCAGGTGAGATGAGAGTGGAGTTGAGTGGCGACTACATTATCTAGGACTTTTGAAATGAATGGGGCAGAGGTTCAGGAAATAGTACTGAGCGGCTTTTTCTTAATCTCATGAGAAAATGTACTCGGGCAAGCACAGTCGAAAAGAGTCGTGCGTTATCTCAGCCCAGCCTCACATTCTTCCCCCGACACGGGTCTACGTCCAAGGGAAGGTCCTCTCCAGATTAATCATTGTCTGGATGGTTGATTCCCAGCTGGTCCCCAAGACTGGTATTCCACGGCTGGCCTTCTCCGGCGGGCAGTCTCTCCGTCTCTCCTGCTGGTATTCCCCTGTAATCTTGTCAGTGTGCATGTATGTGTGCTCCAAAATCAAATTATGTCTTTCAGAATGTGTTTTTGCAATGGCGTCCCAGTGAACCCTCCAATCAATCAATCAAATTTTATTTATAAGAGCACTTTTCATACATAAAATGCGGCTCAAAGTGCTGTACAATAAAAACATCCAAATTACAACGAAAAACTAAAACCCATTCCACCCACTCAACATACACGCCTGAACTCGCATACACACAGAACACTCGCATTCACACAACTTAATAAACCATCTTAGTAGAAAGACAGGGTAAGGCACAGAGAAACCATATGAGAAAATGTACCCAGGGTAGGTAATCCGCGCTGAGAGGGATGACGGCTCACGCCCACAGGGAGCTGCGCCAACACACAGACCCCTAGCCCAGACTGACCGGGGTAGACCCTACACATAGTGCAGAGGGCCCCGGGCCTAAGGAGCCTCCGGGATGAAGCCCCCTGTGAGAAGGCCAGCCACACCTCCCAGCGCGGAGGCCCCCCTTGAGGAAACACTGGAGCTAAAATATATAAAAGAAAATGATAATGCTAAACAAAAAAGAAGCTAAAAATTAAAGGACAATAATATAAAAAGACGAAGCTAAAATATTTAAGAAAAATTATGATACTAAAAGACATAGAAGAAGCTAAAAATTAAAAGACAATAATATAAAACGACGGAGCTAAAATGTATAAGAAAAATGATACTAAAAGACAAAGAAGCTAAAAAAAATTAAAGACAATGATAATAGATAAAATGACAGTCCTGAATTAAAAGACTAAGATAAATTATTTAAAAGCCAAACAAAAAAGGTGAGTCTTGAGCAGGGGTGGGCAATTATTTTTTCCATGGGGCCGCATAAGAAACATAAAATATTGTGGAGGGCCGGGCCAAAAGGCTGAACTCAATTCTGCATAATATTAATTGTATTTCTTTTTTAAAAAGCAGTAAATAGCACTGTTTTGACAAGCTGGCAAGAGTATATATTAAAGTTAAGCAATGAAACTAAATACCAAATAAACTGAAAAAATGAGGTTGCCTTCCAAAAATTTATTCATTCAAATTTCTCAACACAATGGTAGACAAAATATTAACATTTTTTACTATTTGTGACTCATATTAGTAAACATATTCTGTCACATTCACTTCAAAACACATTTTGAGTTCCATATACTGTTGGATAGTTGTGTAAAGGTTCTGAGCATTTTAAAGACATCACAATATTGTCTTTTTGCACCAAACATTAAGCAAGATACAACATATTGACTGTCACTGAACTGTGATTTTGAGAAAAAGTGTCCCAGTTCATTGTTATCTGGTGCCGTTTTTATATTTCTCTCCATGTTTCGTCTGGTAATGCCGACTCAAATTGTAGTCCTTCAACACGGCGATCTGCTCCCCGCAAACTAAACACACAGCTTTACCTCTAACTTCAGTAAATAAATACTTCGCTGTCCAATTTTTGTTGAAAATTCTACATTCGGCATCTACCTTTCTTTTTTTAGCCTGAGCGGACATTTTTGAGGGCGAACGTCGTCTTGTTGTGATTCAATTGCGCGCATGTCTTGATAAACGCATTACGTCATTATGTGCGACGCACATTGTGCGGGAATAAAAAAAACAAAACAATTTCAGAATAAAAGCAGTGCAGCTTTAGCCCATGAATGAGGTGAAATTAAAAAGTATGTTTATTTTGAAATTTCCAATTAACCTTACACTCGCGGTCAGAGTCAACCAAAGGTATGTGGCCCGGGCCATACAATGCCCAGGTCTGTCATACGGGCCAGTCAGTGCCACCCGGCGGGCCGGAAGTGGCCCGTGGGCCGTGCAATGCCCAGGTCTGGTCTTGAGCCTCCTTTTAAAAATATCAACGGTCTCTGCGGACCTGATGTCCTCCGGCAGGCTATTCCATAGACGAGGACCAGAATGGCTGAATGCAGCCTCGCCATGTGTTCCAGTCCTCACCCTAGGAATAATTAACAGGCCGGTGCCAGAGGACCTCAGGGTCCGCGAGGATGGCCCAAGACCGTTAAGGCATTTAAAAACTAATTGAAGCACCTTAAAATCAATCCTGAAACACACGGGGAGCCAATGCAGCGATTTTAAAACTAAATCCAGTGCCCAATTTGGTATGTTTGCATCTCTATGGCCTACGTGGAGAATGTGCTTTGTCATATTTGTCCATGAAGTGCTGTCTGGCTTGTCATCAGTTTGTAATGTGCAGACTGAATATGTATGATGTGAATGTGAGTGTAGGTCATGAAAATACTATGTTCACACATTTATAAACTAAGTAATATAACGTTAGCATGTGAAAATAATATCATAAAACAGTAAAGACCATGACTACAATCAGTCATTCCTATGCGTAGTAGAATTAGAAATAGAATTAGAAATCCCTTTATTGTCATTGTACTCAAGTGTGCAACGAGATTAGAGGGCTCCCCTCTCCAGTGCAATACAACAATAATACAGACAAATATATAAATTAGATAAATAAATAAGAGAGTGCAATGGAATTTAGTACAGAATAGGGTATATAAAAACACATCACGATGCTGTTCTGCAAGGTAGGGGTGTTCTCGTGTGTGTGTGAGAGTTCAGAATGGAGTTGGCTCTCGGAAAGAAACTGTTTCTCAGTCTATTGGTCCTCGATTTGATGCATCTGTAGCGCCTGCTAGAGGGCAACAGGTCGAACAGGTGTGAGTTTGGGTGGGTATTGTCTTTGACGATGTTGAGAGCCCTTCTGAGGCACCGGGCGGTTTAGATGTCCGACAGTGAGGAGAGAGGGCAGCCAATAATCCTTTGCGCTGTTTTGACTGTCCTCTGGAGCCTCACTCTGTCCGCCTCAGTGCAGCCGCTGTACCAGGTGGAGACACAGTACGTCAACAGGCTCTCAATGGACGAGTGGTAGAAGGCTAGCAGCAGCTTCCTGTCCAGGTTGAATTTCCTGAGGACTCTCAGGAAGTGCAGACGCTGGTGGACCTTCTTTACCACTGCTGTGGTGTTGTGAGTCCAAGAAAGGTCGTCGGAGATCTGTACTCCGAGGAACTTGAACGTGTGGACCCTCTCCACACACACGCCTTCGATGCAGAGGGGGGGCGGCACCGTCTTGTTCCTCCTGAAGTCGACGACAATCTCCTTTGTTTTTGCAGTCTGTTGTCCTTGCACCAAGCTGTCAGTCTCTTTACCTCCTCTCTGTAGGCTGTCTCGTCACCTTTCGAGATCAGACCGACCACTGTCGCGTCGTCAGCAAACTTGACGATGGTGTTGTTGCCGTGGGCCGGGCTGCAGTCGTAGGTGTAGAGGGCGTATAGGAGAGGGCTCAGCACGCATCCTTGAGGGGAACCGGTGCTCAGCATGCAGGTGGAGGACGTGTAGGGGCCGAGCAACACAGTCTGGGGTCTGTTGGTCAGAAAGTCCTTAATCCAGATGCGTGTGAGGGCAGGGAGGCCGAGAATGTCCAGTTTGGCGACGAGGATGTCTGGGATGATTGTGTTGAATGCCAAGCTGTAGTCCACAAAGAACATCCTTGCATAGCTCCGCTGTTGTTTCAGGTGGCCCAGCACAACATGCAGAGCAGTGTTGATGGCGTCCTCAGTGGATCTGGTATGCAAACTGGTAGGGGTCCAGAGTGGGAGGAAGGCAGTCCCTGATGTGCTGGAGAACCAGCCTCTCGAAACACTTCATGATGACTGGTGTGAGAGCAACAGGACGGTAGTCATTCAGGTGGACGGCTGGTGACTTTTTGGGGACAGGAATAATGGTGGAAGTTTTCAAGCAGGAGGGGATGACTGCTTGAGCCAGGGAGCGGTTGAAGATCCTGCAGAAAACATGTGACAGTTGGTGTTTTGAGGACCTTGCCTGGTATTCCGTCGGGTCCAGTAGCTTTCCTGGGTTTAACAGCCAGGAGCGCGCGCCTCACATCGTGTTCCTCTACGGTGAGTGGGGGGGAGTTGGAGCATGAAGTGCGGGGGTGTGACGGTTGGGACGAGTCAAAGCGAGCGAAGAAGCAGTTAAGCTCCTCTGCCAGCGATGCACTCGGGTCTGCAGAGGTCGTGCTGCTGCCACGGAAGTTGGTGATGCTCCGTAGACCCTGCCACACCTCCCGTGGTCTGTTACTGGCAAGGTGGGCCTCCAGCCTCCCCTTGTAGGTTGCCTTGGCTAGCTTGATGCCTTTGCTCAGGTCAGCACGAGCCACCCTGTACTGGGCTTTGTCGCCTGACCTGAAGGCAGCGTCACGGGCCTTGAGGAGAGAGCGAACCCTGCTGGACATCCAGGGCTTCGCATTTGGGAAGGTCCGTATAGTCCTGTGTAGGGACACAGTTTCCATGCAGAACTTGATGTAGTCCAGTACACAATGTGTGTAGACATCAAGGTCCTGATGATCAAAGAGGCCCCAGTTTGTGTCTTGAAAGCAGTCCTGTAATTCACTCATGGCGCCGTCACGCCAGGTTTTCACAGTCTTTGTGGTGGGCCTGAATCTGCGCCTGAGAGGGGTGTATGCAGGTGCGAGCTGCAAGGACAGGTGGTCTGACTGGCCGAGGGGGGCGAGTGGGAGGGCCCTGTATGCGTGCTTGATGTTCGAGTACACATGGTCGAGAGTGTTGTCTCCCCTCGTTGGGCACTTGACATGCTGGTGAAACTCTGGGAGTACAGTCTTTAAATTGGCCTTATTAAAGTCTCCCGCTACTACGTGAACGCCATCAGGGTGGGCCCGCTGATGTTTATTGATGACGCACGCGAGTAGCGAGAGCGCCGTGCTAGTGCTAGCGTCGGGAGGGATGTAAACAGCTGTGACAATCACGACCGTTAGCTCCCTCGGGAGAAAATAAGGCCGGCATTTAACGGACATGAACTCGATGTCGGGGGAAGAGTGCTTCTCGACGATCGTGCTATCGCCGCACCAGTTCTCATGCACGTAAACACAGAGCCACCCCGCCCCTTCTCTTACCGGTGTCCCTCGTCCGATCCGCGCGATGTAGCGAGCGCCCGGCCAGCTGGATGCTAGCGTCGGGGACGTCTGCGTGCAGCCAGGATTCCGTGACGACGATCACACTGCTGTCTCGCACATAGCGGTTTCCCAGGATTTGTAATCCCAGGTCGTCGATTTTGTGGACCACGGATCTGGCGTTGGTGAGGTACAGGCTCGGCAGTGGTTGCCTATGGGGCTGCCGTCGCAGCCTTTGCAAGACACCGGACCTGCAGCCCCGCTACTGCTTCCTCTCTCTGCGTCGCCTGCGCCGCCTCCCGGTCCCGATGACAAGCCACGGTGAGCCGGGCAGCCTCGCCAGTTCGTCCGGAATTTTGCGATCATAGCATATTCAGTAAATATAAACCTGCTAAATTAAATAATTGACATTCTGTCCCATAAATGTTTAAAATGCCGGTAATTGCCATACAATCCTTCAAGGGTCGACGAGCGATGTTCGGGAGGAGGAGCAGTGGTGGTGGTGCGTTTCCCTCGGGCATGTGTCGGTAAATCCAGCGGAGTTCAGCGGCAGTGGATTGAAGTTGTCCTGACACAGGTTGATGACATGACAGGAACAGGCAGAAGTGCGAGAAGCAGACTGGCCTGCGGGTCCACATGGCAGACAGGTGCTAACTTTGATAGGTAAGCTAAACTTTAGCCACAGTAGACGCGTCAGCGACTATGCAATCGGTGGGTGGCATTCATGAGAATCGGGATCGCTCAACATACAGATAATAATAAATAAAATCACTGTAACTGGAGGGATTGTAAACTGCTAAAGCAGGTACAACAAGCGGATCCAAAAAATTTCTGAGAGTTACCGGTGAGCAGTGGCAGCCAAACGTGCCAGCGTCCACCCAACCGGGAGTTGATTCAATATTCACAATATTTTATTATTTTGTCGTACAGTGGTTTAAAAATGGCTCGCTATCGCCCCCTAGAAAAAAAAAACAACAAAAAAAAACAGCCCCATATCTCTGTTTCACCAAACTGAAAATTTGATGAAGTGTGTACAAAGCCAAGACCTAATAAAAAGTCTCATGGAGCCGTATGCTAAATTGAACAGGAAGTCGGCCATTCTAAATTTATCAGAATCCGAAATCCTTTTATTGTCATTGTACAGTGTGCAACAAGATTAGGGAGCTCCCCTCTCCAGTGCAATACAACAATAATTTAATCAAATATATAAATTAGATAAATAAGAGTATAAATATTGTGATGGAAAATAGTATGAAATTGGAGAAATACAACACAATACGTCGCTGTTCAGCAAGGCAAGGGTGGTCGTGTGTGTGTGCATGTGTGTGAGAGTTCAGAATGGTGATGGCTCTCGGAAAGAAAATGTTTTTCAGTCTATTAGTCTTTGATTTGATGCACCTGTAGTGCCTGCCAACAAATTTACTTCAAACATTGACGAGGCTTTGAAAACAAAAGCTGCTCTAACTTTAACTACAAGCAAATTCCTCTTGAAGATTCCTCACGTTATTTCTCGGAAATATTTCACATTTCCAACGTGCCAGTACCCCAACGTTGTCCGGGTGGCGAGGGCCCTTTATAGCTGCTCGCAGCTCTAGTTTTTAATTAATTTTTTTAAATCAATGGTGATGACAGTGAAATATGTCTGGTCTGGTATCATGATAGCTGGAGGATATTTTGTCATGATATTTTAGTCAGGCCTGATAACAGTGATGTATGCTGATTTCAGGCTACTTTTATTTTGAAATGCCGTATCACATTTTGGTGGGACCGCAATTGATGGACAACTGGGGTTGTCTAGTGTCCCCCAAAATGGGTCTGATATCACGATAGCTCGAGGGTATTTTGAAATTATTATTTTAAAATCAGTGTTGATGACAATGAAATGTGCATATTTCAGGTGTTTTTTTTTTTATTGTGAAATTACACCAGATTTTGATGGGACCACTTTTGATGAACAGCTGGGGTCGTCGAGTGTCCAACAAAACTAGTCTGGTATTACGACAGCTCCAGCTCTTTTATTTTAAAATGCCTCCTTACATTTTGATGGGACTACTTTTGGTGGAAAGCTGTGTTGTCTAGTGTCCTCCAAACCTGGTTTGGTATTACCATAGCTAGAGGATATTTTTTAATGAAATTTTAAAGTCAGGCATGATGACAGTGAAATGTGCAGATTTCAGGCAACTTTTAGTTTGAAATTACAAATTAGATTTCAATGGGACCACTTTTTATGGACAGCTGGGGTAGTCTCGTGTCCCACAAAACTGGTCTGGTATCACGAAAGCTCGAGCTATGTTTTTTTTTAACTCAGTGGTGATGACCGTGAAATAAGCGAATTTCAGGCTACTTTTATTTTGAAGTGCCACATCACATTTTGATGTGACCACTTTTGGTGGACAGCTGGTGTGGTCTAGTATCCCCAGTCCTGGTTTGGTATCACGATAGTTTGAGGATATTTTTTAAAGATTTTTCTTTTAAATCAGTGTTGATCACAGTGCATATTTCAGGTGATTTTTTTATTTTGAAATGCCACATCAAATTTTGAAGTGACCACTTTTTGTGGACAACTGGGGTGGTCTGGTGTCCCGCAGAACTCGTCTGGTATCACGATAGCTTGAGGATTTTGTAATGATTTTAATTTTTTTAATCATTGGTGACGACAGACAAATCAGCAAATTTTCACGCTTTTATTTTTAAATATCCAATCAGATTTTGATGGGACCACATTTGTTTTTCCGGTTCCGTCGCCACGCGAGTGGCTACCTGCTAGAGCAGCACGGCTCACTATTTGAGCCTTTTTCGCGTGTTTTTCCCTTTACCCAGTTTTATTTATTTTACCTCATCGCAGCAATGGACATCCAAATTGCGGTGGTTTTATTGCTGCTGAGGGCTGTTTTTTGCGTGATCGTGTCCGGAGATGTCACTGGGAGCTACGGATCAATCGTTTACACAAGAGATCAGCTGTTAGCACTTCGTGCTAACCCCGTGCCGACTCCCGGAGCGAGACCCGATATCCCCCGCGAGTTGAGGAGGAAGAGACGGGGGATGTCGCGCGGGGGCGAAACGTCAGGCAAAGAGGAGGCGTGACCACCCCGTCCTCCCGTCCGTTTTTATGGGAAATGTTAGATACCTTCCCAAGAAAATGGACGAGCTAACAGCGCTAACGCGGCACGAGAGGAACTTCCAATGAGCTAGCTTGCTGATGTTCACGGATTCATGGCTAACAGAGCTAACGCCGGACACCGTTGTGGAATTTGACGGCTTCCAAATACTACTTGCGGACAGGACACTGGAAAGCGGTAAGAGGAAAGAGGAGGGCTGGCTGTGTTTGTTAATGATAGATAGTGTAACCCTAGGCACATCACAGCTAAGGAGCAACTTTCCAGTCGGGACAATGAGCTGCTAGCTGTTAGCATGCGTCCATACTTGACAAGCATCGCGAGTTAACAAGGACGCGCACGTAACAGGTGCGTGAGTAAACTGCTTAAAACTTTGATCGTCATTCGGCTGACCTACAAATTGAGACGCTACAGTCAGTTTGACGTTTTTGTTTGCTTCATTGTGGATTGACATGGAGGAACAAGACAGTGGAAAGCGGACATTAAAAATGACGGAGAAAAGCTGTAGAAGATCACAAGCCTAAACGGATGCAGGCACGCAGCTGCAAATTTGCTCAATTGACCTCCATGCAACGTCAAATTGAACAATTGATGGAGGATGATGCAAATGTTGACGCTGTAAAAAACTGAGGTTCGTGTTTGCTTTAGCGGCATGGAGCAAGAATTTGTGGACCTCAATTCCGGTCTGCAAAATTTAAAGACTGAAGAGGATTTTGCCGATGACCAAAATAACTGGTTTGATCCAAAAAATGTAATTAATGGAAATGTGAGCAATGGAAGAAGGACGTTTTGAAACGTGCAGAGGAAGGATGCAATAAACAAATATCACCTGCTGATAGTAGATCTGCATCAACTAACTACACCCATAGAAGTAGAAGTAAAGAATCTAACAGACAGAAGCTCACTTCTGTCAACGTCTTCAATTAAATTAAAGGCTCAAATGGAACGAGCATGTTTAAAGGCAAAGGCTGCTGATTTACAACAAAGGTTGGCACTTGAGCAAGAAGAAGCTGCAATTAAAGCAAAGAAGGAAATGCATGCAATGCAAACGGCACTCCCTGAGTCTGATGCTAAATTGGATGTCTTGAGAAGATATGAAAATACCCAGGAGGATGGTATCCACATTCCTGATGAGTGTGTTACAATTTAAACAAGGAAAAACATTCAATTACCATCACAGCCTATCAGAGCAACAAGCAGTGTTGACCTGAAATGCTCCCACTTCGACTATTCCAATGGCTAGATTTCCACATCAGACAGAAAGTAGAGAACAACAGGGACATGTGCTTGATGGCCTTTGCCACGCAATCTCACAGCAAGCCAGTGTCGCAGAATACTTAGCAAAGAGTCAAAAAGCATCGCTTCTTCCCGAACTTTCCATTCCTACGTTTAAAGGCGACCCTCTGCATTATAAAACCTGTATAGGTGCCATTGAACATGGGATTGAAGGCCGTACAAGTGATAACCGTGATCATCTTCAATTTTAGCTGCAGTATACTAGTGAACAACCACATGAGTTGGTGAAGAGCTGCATCCATATGGAACCTCTGACAGGATATACCAAAGCAAAACAAATCTTGAAGGAGTTTTATGGTGATGACTTCATGAGAGCAGAAGCATATTTAAAGGAAGCCATGGATTGGCCAACAATCAAGTCTGAAGATGGTGTTGCACTTCAGTCTTTCACATTATTCCTTATGGGCTGTTCGAACATAATGGCAGATGTTAATTACATGGAGGACTTGGACAACATGGCTAATATAAAGGCATTGGCAAACAAACTTCCATACAGACTTATAGAATCTTGGAGAAAATTTGCCTGCAATCTCCAAGAAAGAACAAATAGAAGAGTGAAGTTTAAGGATTTTGTTGACTTTGTTGACAAGCACGAAAGATTTCTATAAAACAGAAAACAAAATCACAACACACAGAAACAACAAAATCAAAGAAAGTCTTCACAACAGTCATTGTGCCCGCCAAGATGGAAAACAACAAAACCACCACGCCAAAGGCAGAACCTGTTTCAGTGGATGCTATTGCCAAACCATGTGCTAATTGTAATGGAGAGCAACACAGTCTCACAATTGGTAAGGAATTTAGGAGAAAGCATCACAAGGATAAGATTGACTTCTTGAGGAGCAAGGGTCTGTGTTTTGCATGTTTGATGCACGGTCGCATTAGCAGTTGCTGGAAACAAAAGCTTCAATGTCAAGAATGCTCTAGACTGCATCCTACAGCACTACACATTGTCCATAAACTTCTGCAAAGAAACAGCCTAAGACGATTGTGAATAGCAGTACCTATTAAGCGCCCTCGTACAAACAACAGAAACCTGGGGTGTCACTGGGGCCTGTAAATAGGACTGCATCCTTTCAATAATTCCGGTATGGGTCAAGGCACAAAAAGGAACCAAGACAGTGGCGACTTACTGTCCGGTTTAAAAATGCCCTGACGCCTTTTTTAGACTGAAATAACTTACTAAAGTTTTCGTTTTGTGCCATTCAGAATGGGAGAGGGAGCCAGGAGGCGAAACAGCCGTCTTGCCAGTTCAATCCCGCACACCCTCTGACTCTCACCCTCCGTTCTGCCTTTTTATTGAAACTAACTCATCAATAACTAATCACCAGAAGACAGAAAAGCATCAACAACTAATCACCAAGAGACAGAAAACATCAATAACTCACGGTATAAAGGTCAGTTTAACTAAAGCATCAATAACTAATCACCAGGGACTCCAGCAGGCAGAAAATCATAACCCAAGGTCAGTTTAACTAAACACATCTTCAGGATACGGTGTCTGTGTGTGTGTGTGTTAAAATAACAAGTAAGTGTCTCTGTGTGTGTTCAACATTAATGAGTGTATAAAAACATGATTATGAATACACAAACTGATTACCTATCCTCAGCCCATCTTACATTTCCCCCCTGTTGTGGATTTAAAAATCATGTCCTTACGGCTTTAAGACAGATCATCATAATGAAATCATACAACAGTGTGATCATCAGTGGAGGAGCGAAAACCTCACATTAGGGAAAAATTCCCCTCCTCCCTTCCGGCGTAGAATGAGATCCTCATAATTTGATGACCATCAGGGAATAAAACTTGTCCCTGGGGTGACTTGGTGGAGGCCCTTGCCTCGTTGTAGGAGAGATAAGATAAGATAAGATAAGATAAGATGTCCTTTATTAGTCCCACAATGGGGAAATTTGAGGTGTTACAGCAGCAAAGATATAGATCACACAGAGTCGGCGGCGTAATGTAGCCGTTAATGTATAACATTAGCAGCAGACATTCAGAAAAAGCATGCAAATATACACAGTATAAACGTATCTAAGTGTAAGGAAACACTCCTAATGTTTGTCCATTATACGGAGGGGGAAACGCTGTAATGATAAAAACTACTGAATGATTGAAAATACTGCAATCATAAAAATATTGCAATGATAAAAGTACTGTAATGGTAAGAGTACTGAAATGATAGAAAAGTACTGCATGATAGAAAATACTGCAATGGTAAAAGTACTGTAATAGTAAAAGTACTGCAACGATAGAAAAATACTGCAATGATGAAAGTACTGCAATGGTAAAAGTACTGCAATGGTAAAAGTACTGTAATAGTAAAAGTACCGCAATGATAGAAAAATACTGCAATGATAAAAGTACTGCAATGATAAAAGTACTGTAATAGTGAACATCCTGCAGTGGTAGAAATACTACAGTGATAGAAGTATTGTAATAAGAATACTGTAATGGTAAACAAAATACATCATTGGTCAATATTTAAGTACACCCTTGGCTGAAAGTACAGTAGTAGTTAATATTGCATCCTAGGACTGCACAATTGCACTAATGCCCTCCCGTTTGTAGGCCTGACCCAATGTTCTTGTTAAAAAGTCTGACAGCAGTTGGCAGGAAGGAGCGGCGAAATCTCTCTTTGGTACAGCGAGGGTGTAAAAGTCTGTCACTGAAGGAGCTGTAAAGTGTTCTCAGAGTGTCATTGAATGGGTGGGCTGGTTTGTCCAGCATTGATGACAGTTTTGCCGTCATCCTTCTGCCCCCCACTGAGTCCACAGAGTCCAGGGAGCAGCCCAGGACAGAGCTGGCCCTCCTCACCAGTTTGTCCAGTCTCTTTTTGTCTCGGCCCGAGATGCCTCCTGCCCAGGAGACCACTCCATAGAAGATGACTGATGAAACCACCGAGTCATAGAAGTTCCTGAGGAGTGTTCCCCGAACGCCAAAGGACCTCAGCCGCCTGAGTAGGAAGAGTCTGCTCTGACCCTTCCTATAGAGAGCGTCTGTGTTGTCGCTCCAGTCCAGTTTATTGTTCAGATGAACACCCAGGTACTTGTAAGTTGAGACCCTCTCAACGTCTGTTCCCTGGATATTCACTGGTGCAGGTGGAGAGTGCCGACGCTTGCGGAAATCCACCACCAGCTCTTTGGATTTCCCAGCGTTGATTTGGAGGCGGTTCTGCTGACACCAGTCCACGAACCCCTGCGTAACCCCTCTGTACTCCCGATCGTCATCGTCAGTGATGAGGCCGACAATCGCAGAGTCATCAGAGAACTTCTGCAGGTGACAGGTTGTGGAATTGTATTTGTAGTCCGAGGTGTAGAGGGTGAACAGGAAGGGAGCCAGCACAGTTCCCTGCGGCGCTCCCGTGCTGCAGAGGAGCACGTCAGACACACAGTCCTGTGTTCTCACGTACTGTGGCCGGTTTGTGAGGTAGTTGTGAATCCATGTGATGAGGTGGTGGGCCACTCCCGCCTGCTCCAGCTTGTCTCCCAATAAGGCGGGCTGGATGGTGTTGAAAGCACTTGAGAAATCAAAGAACATGATCCTCACCGTGCCCCCCGCCTTCTCCAGGTGG